>NW_019213082.1:125330-217620 GCF_002532875.2 Varroa jacobsoni | reverse complement strand
TTGTAATATTTGTAATTGAGCAGATGTGATCATAAAATAACTACAATTTTCTTTGAACGTTAAAAGCTTATAATCCCTCCAATCTATACATCGAAACATCGTCACGTCGATGTCAGCTGTTATGGATCCCGGCCGAAACCCGAGCCGGTTATTGAGGCGGATCACTGATCGCTAGTCTCTGTTATCCAACTAGGCTGGCATGGTGTAGGGCCGTATCGAGGGGCGCCGAACGTCTACCGGCTTCTAAAATCGCCACCGCGTTCACTGCATTGGCGAGATAGTGATGTCCTGACAAATATATTTCCTTTAAAGAAAGAACTAAAAGCTAATCGGCCCCATAATTGCATGGGCAATCATAATTGATGAGTTTCGTAGAAACTGGGGGTGCTTTCAACACTCGACAGGGTCATAGTGAGAAATTCATATACATCCCGAGAGGCGCAAAAACTTCTCACACATAGTTTCCCACGCAGAGGGTTCACCGAAATTAATTTTTATAGGTCAGCCTGTGTTGATAATTGGGATGACTAATGCAAGTATACTCTATCTCCTTTGTTATAGAAATAAAAGTACGAAGCTGTTAAGAGCGACGGTGACTGCTGTCTCATCGGCCACAACCGTTGATGTGGCTTTGCTTACATCGGTGTCTAATTTTGCTGGTCAGTAAAGTTGAATAACAGTACTCCTTAAGGGCCGCAGAACGCTTTCTTGTCCGGAGTAGGACTTGTACGAAAGATACTACAGTGATTCGTCTGAACGTCTGTGTTCGCTATTCGAATCATGCTTTTGCGACTGCGCTTAACGGTGCGAGATACATGGAGTATAAGAGGGCTATATCGTCGGTCCGAATGCACAAAACGGTAGTTTAATTTCGAAGGCAAAGACTGTCTCAGCACCGCGGACGCGCTGGAACAGGTCCTTACTGAAAAGCTGCAAATAGAGACGCAAAAGTGAATGAATAGAATTTGAGTCGGGTGCCCGCATGGGACTCTTGGATCACTGTGAGAATTTTTTGCGCCTAATTCTTTCGTAGGCTGTCAACTATTTTTGGCATCAGTGGGCGTTTAATGTTGATTGAAAGAGAGTCCAGGATCTTGTGCCTCCTACCCCCATCGCACGGTGTTCATGTAGCTCCTTCGCGAAATGCAGCACATTGCTCTGGCAGAGAGAAAAGATACCGAATAGCAAGGCAGTGTGTTGGGTACCTCTTTGCTTTAATACCATATATCTTGCAGGTTGTACTGAACATAATATAGAGTCTAATTTACCATTACTAGATTGAAAAATTCTTGGCTAAGCTTTCGCGATCATTCCGGACGTATAAAATGCCCGATTGCTATGTCCTTCTTGTATAGTATTTTCTGGTTTGAATACGAGAATATTTTATTTAGATTTACATTGAGTATCACCCCTTGTTTACAGGCAAAATAATCTTAGGTAGTTCCGCAGTACTGAACAAAATAGAATATATATCTACTACTATCGCGCATGGGGGGCACAAGTTTGCATCGGATCAGAGAGGCTTGTATTTCCTATAGATTAGCTTGTTTATAACTTATGTAGTCACCGAGTTCTCGATCCAGGCTTTGCAGACCATGAGAATTTCAGAGATTTTTATAAGAATAAGGCTGAGCTGGTACGTTGGTCTGTCAACCTATCATGCTACAAAGCCGGTATGAATTCCAGTGGCTACCGATGTGGATCACCATCATTCAGATCTGAACCGAAGAACTGAGCTTGTTTTATTTTTATTAAAGCCAAAAACGTTGCCACATCTAAAACCGTTGCTTTCTCAGCTTTTTTATGCCTTTTATTCATCCGACGTATATGTCTTCCCGAAATGAATATGCTAGCGAATATCATCGACCATTAAGAGTGTGCATCACAGGTAAGTTCAAAGCCGTGACGAAACCTCAGTCTACAGAGTTGCGAATTTGTATTGGGCTTTAACAGCTAAAACACAAAAGAGATTTAGCCAGTGAGTAAGCGCCATGCGAAATATAGTTGACTAGTAAAGTGAATTAGCTACTTCGCGACACTCAAGCTTTCGAAGTACTGTTAAGGCAGCAAACGCTTATGTATTGATTCCACCTCACTTAGTGAGCATTCTATTTGTAATTTAAGAGAAAGTCCTTTTCGACAGCAGCACACGTTCGTTGGCAGCAAGGGTTCCCCATAGGTGGTATCACAGCAGTATAAATAGCAAACAAAAGTTACTGTACTATATAAAGTCTCATTATGTATATAATCTCAGGCATCGTTACACCCAATCTCGTTGTTTCTAACGCTTACAGAAAATACGAAACATCCCAGAACTTCCCTGAGAATGGTGTCATTTACAGAGATCGACACCATCAAGGGATTTCGATGACCAGCTTGCTTAATAGAAGGACATATGTGTTTGCCAACCACACCTGTGAACAGCATATACCATCCCTCTTCTTGTTCACAGTGATTTGCGACATGTTAGTTATAGCGGTAATCTATAGACGCCGCAGAGAGCTTTGACTTTTTTCAAATTTTGGCGCCGTCGAAACGCCTCTAGCAATGTTAACGGTCCAAACGCACAACTGTTTGTTTCGCTTACACGTATAATAAAGCGGTAACGTCTAATAAATAAAAGCTATATAAACTAATAATTTAAATACCACATAAGCTTTGAAAATAATTTCTTTCATCGCAGCGATTTTTTTTGCAGAATTTCGGATTTCCTTTAGAAATACATCTGTGTCTATTTACAGAAATGTTTGTACGGGAATTTTCGTACACCAGGAACGGTCACCTCAAAAACGATCCTTCTAGCCTGCCAACGAAGAACGGTAATCAGTAACCAAAATCGTTTGCTCAGCAGTGCCATTATAACTTGCTAGTTGAGGGTATTAGATTCTACCGTAAGGGCAGCACTACTGGGTATCAAAAAATGACATTCGAAGCAAACGACAAGAAACGCCATTTATTGCAGCAGTGAAGCAGTGAAGATGTCGCGCACAATGTGTTGTTGAAGTCAAGCAAATACTGCATGGGCAAAATCTATAAACTCTGCAAGAATAACTCACGACAGCAACAAGACTCTTTTGGAGCATCGTCCGCATTCGCCTGGTATCGTGCTCTCCAACTACCATGTACCGCTAAACCTTCACAATATGCTTGATAGTCATTAACATTAGAGGGAACGAAATAAAATTGTTCTTATTTTCCACGTGTCCGAGTGGACGTTCATATGTACACAGAGATTCACATCTGGCTAGGGAGACCGTTCTCGCTTAATGGAAATCGATCAAAAAAACACCAAAACGCTCGAAATGGCTAAGCGCCTACCTGGAATTTAAACGTTTGTACCTGTATGAAGAACTTCATTTATTCACGCAGTCTTAGCTAAATAGTCTATATGGCATGTATCGAAACTAGAAAATAAAGGTTCAGATTTGCTGCTTTAAGGATAAGACGTGATTTCCGACAAAGCTTACATGCATATATGCCGCAGAGCTGAACACTGCTTAGAGCGCTGCATCGGCCACTTCATCCTTCGAAGTGCTATCGTTGTGAGCGCTTAGTCCTTACAACGCTTGTTACATTCGTATCGCCGATCTTCTCTTTACTGCCAAAATGCAGCACAACAAAAGTCTCATAGGAGAAAGGACGAACATAGGAAAAAAAAGGAAGACAGATGCAGCTGTCGAATTTGCCTTAATCGTGTTGATTACCGTCTTTTAGTGAAGCAACGAAAATTCTCTCGTAACATACTCAACTTCTGTGTTTGGGCACCACTTCGAGAACAAATAAAGCCGGAGTGGGTGTCTCGACTTGTTCGTAGTATACGGAAAGGCCAAATCAACGCCGCGCGGGGATATGAGGAAAGCTGGGAGGGCACGTTCTGCTTGAAATGTAGTAGTCGTTCTATCGTTTCAACTGACTGCTTAAAGGACTTTACATATGAGGACAGGCAGGCAAAGCACGGATTCAAGATACAGCCACCTAGAAAGGCTGTCCTATGTTACTTTCGATAGAGTTGTGCATCTATATAGATTAAGTGATCATCTAGTAGTAGTAGTAACACAGACTCGCGTGTCATTGGAGGAAAAAGGCGAGTCAATTGAAAAATGGCGGGGTTAGTTGCCAGTGCGCCGTCCATTTATTAAAAAGTAAATATAGAACAACATCTACGTAGGCCTAGGACATATCGATAGCTCCGGAGACTTGACGGAACATCCAGTCGATGCATAGGCCAAGCGATTAGCTGTGACTAGGCTTCGTTCATCGGGAAGTAAAGTAGGTTCTAAATAGTGAGTTTCGCATCGTCGGCGGAAAGTATTGCAGTGAGATGCAGACGGGGTCACAACCTAGAATTAAACAGATTAGCGTTATTTAGGATTATAACAAATCATTTCAAGTCGAAGGCAAAATAGGCCTGTCAACAGCTCATGTACTAAAGGCGTCGACACTGTTCATTATCCAGAAAAATGAGTAGGACAAATCCACATTCACTGATTCATTTTACCAAGACCTGTTACTTGCCATCGTCTGATAATCCAGATGCCGCGAAAGCTATCTGCTACACTGTCCGAATATCATCCAAATTTAAAAATGTATTGGACGTCATCCAGGATGATGCCCTTGAAAACCCATACGTGCATAAACTGCATTTAACGACCTGCTGTTGATGCAACGATTAATGTTCAATATTGTCAGTGTTATTTGTTTTTGACGTACATTATTTCCCGCGGGTAGTAACTCAAAACGATCATTATTATTGTTATATTATAAATGTAGGTAGGCACAACGCGCGATCACAGATCTTCTTCACATATATTTTATAACGAGCCAGATTGAATTTTAGATTTGCAAAACTGACAGACCATAGTGTCATTGCGCCGTCATAGATAACAATATAACAATATATCTTGATTTGCGTTCTAGGAGATCTCATTGTAAACTGAATAATCACTATTAGCTCAGCCTTCTTTCTTCCATTGTGTTCTAACTTTCTGCTTCAGGTTTGATAGATTCGTTGCGGGGGTCGGTGGCTTCGGCGGAGGCTGCCCTATCGCGGCCGGAGGGGATGCTCACTCATGAAGAAAAACGGTTCCTGTTGGCCGTCGAAAGAGGTGATCTCGCCACTTCTAGGAGGTATGATTCAAAGCGTTAAAATCTGTATACTCACAATTATACGAGAGCGAATTTCGATGAGTTTTTAGGTAGCATGAAATATCTTTGTTGTAAGCGGCGTTTGGTAGAATGCTCACCAACCAAACCATTTGTACATAAGAAAGAAACGAAGTTTGAAGCTTATAAAACTGAACAGTTTTAATCGTATGCGTTCGGCCTAAGGAAAACTAGAAAATGATTCAACACGTTTGCTTGACCTAATTCAGGCTCAGACTAATCATAAAATGGCCATGTAGTTGTACTCAAAATTTGCATCAGCTAAATGGTCGTCGTTTATTGTCTAATCGATGGTATGTGAAATGGACAGGATTTATTTCACAGTACTTCACCCATTGAAATCAGGGCTCGGGTATTAGTTCATACTTACCAATGGAGACCTTCGGCCACTCAAGGCTATAGTACACACAACCATCTATTTGAAAATTTGTTACAGATACATTCGCCAGAAATATATTTCTGTCATATTTTTCTATTTTACTGCATTATTACGGGGTGACTTCCGAGCGAATCTCTTTACTCAAGCGTTTTATCTATTCCCTGTTCTGCATTATATATATTCATCTTAAATAAATGCTTTCTACGACTTTATTCTCAAAATATGATAAAATGGAGTATATATATGGATAATACGGAACGTATAATTATATAGTGTGCGTTGGCGAATCAATGGTGTCCATTTGTTGCTTCTGTATTGTCCTCATGACAATGCGCTATTTTGCTTCTAATATAGCCATACAGTTCACAGCCAATATATTATTTAACTATATTGCTGATTACATAGATATCAGAGCTGCTCTATGGCAAGGTGCTTCCTTCCTTCGTAAAGGAAGAAGACTGAGGTAGAGCGCGAGCTAAACGTGACAATGTGGTATGTCGCCAATATATTGGATAATAGTGTATACGTTGAAAGATAGTCGCTACAATTTATTGCAACTCCCTCCCGTACAAAAATATCGCTAACTTATCGGACCGAGTAAAGAGACGAGAAAGATTCTCAAGACACTAAGGAATCTTTTCCCTAGTCTTCCAAAGCCTTTCTCTGGCTAGCCTGAGATCAAGAAAGAAATAACCAGAGAAAGAGAAAGAAACGGCCGTATTGTGAAAGCGTTCGTCATCCGTTCTGCGACCTGATGCCAGCCTATCTTTAGCGGTCTAGAATCAAAGAGGTGAAGAAAAGTTGACTATTTCAATGGCCTCAGGACAGCCCCAAGACCGTTAGACTCCTCCAGACAGTTTGTCAGAGACCAAATTCACCTTGTCCTCAAGTATCTAGCTGACTAGAACCTAGGTCGCACATGCCATCTGCAACCTAGGCTCTAGTTGGCGAAGGCTGTTAGGCATCCATTCGTTAACATGTGCTCGCTTTGATTCTTTTTTCTACTCGCGTAACATTGCTTCTGCTGGCTGCTAAGCGTTTCGTGGATGTGGAGGACTATCTCTGTGCAAATATACCTAGGAAACAACAGGGTAGTTGTTGTTAATTGATGACTGGCGAACAGAGAGCGAGATGGTCAATTAGTTATGTCCGTCAATACTGTTTATCAATTTTATGGCTCTTCGCGTTGGTGCAGATTCAGCAAATGACCTCGTTTTTTTTTTTGCTACTGAATCCAAAGTACGCAGTTTAAAGGAGAAGATAATACCTGTAAACGCGGTGGAAGCCCCACAATATTAGCTAGCTGAGTCATAGTTTAGTCATTTTCGCCATTTGTTTTGTTATCCTGCTCCGCCTTGCAACTCTGTTCGTCGCTGGATGTGACCACTATTCCAACGGTAGTATCAGCATCAGTAACGATGGGGGCTTAAGATCAAAAACTAGCGTATGTCTTGCCCGTCTCTAATGTTTTCCTGCCTGTTTCTTCCTGCGAATGCGACATGTAGTGCTGACACTCCAAAAGCAACATTGGTGTCACTCGACGATCGATCCTCTTTTACACTCGTGAGGAGCGTGTTGTTATTTATCTTTATCTTTCTCCTCCTGCTGCTGTTGCGTCTGGTACTGTCGTTACTCTGTGTTGCCAACTCTCCATTATTTTGCCTTCAATGACGTCTGCCGGCCAGCTACCGCTACGCAGTTCCTATGTGACGAGAGAAAGCGTCTCGCTCTACTTGTCAAGATAACGTCCAGCACTTCCGGAATTGCACCTACCGTAATGTCCTTTGCCTTTCTAGAACCGGTAACAGTAATCGTGCTCAAGCAAGGTAGCTTTTTTAGATGATCTAAGCAAACAGCCATGATAATGTCCAGTGATCAGCGGCTCAGATCTCATTCGTCAATAGCGTCTCATTCGTAGGGCCGGCTGTCATTGCTTTGTTATAGTCATCGCCGTTCAAGTGGCAACTATAGTTGCCACTGAACTGGTTATTCACGTTGAGCAGCTGTTCCATTTTGCTAGCGTCGCTACCGCCCTATGGAAATCTGATCTTTTTATCAAAACCAAGATGGTCAAGGCAAAAACCTGTCTGGCGGCTTATTTTCTGACTACGCAAGTTTGAAAACGGTACCAAGAAAGAGCAAACGCATTGCTGGCCGCGCCGAAGTTCGTATTGTGCGAATGCGTCCCGTGACGCAACAATACGTGAGCCGGAAAAATGCGAAGATGGGGCATTTTCTCACACAAAAAACTGTTGCTGACAATACTAATAAGGGCAGGATAGGATCGTCTCCTTTGCTGTGCAATATTGCTTGCTCCGTCACGCTGGTTTTTGATTCTCGCCGCTAGATTCCAGTTCTAGTAACATGTCGGAAACAACTTTTGCTTTGTTGATGTTCTTTTTTGATCATTGGCTGTTGCCTTGATTGTCCTTAAGACATACAATAACGATATGGAGGGTTTTTGAGGAAAGTGACGAATACCTCGAAAGTCGTTGCCTTTCACAGGATTCTGTCGTTGACTCCTGCGGGCCAATTGAATATCAATTGCACAGACCCGCTGGGCCGCTCAGCATTGCTCATGGCCATCGACAATGAGAACCTCGAGATGATCGAGCTGCTGCTTCACTACAAGGTAGGCAAACATTACTATAAACTTTAACGACCATTAATTGCAATAATTACAAAGAGAGAACACATTTAGACGAGCCGGACGGTTTTAGAGAAAACATGTATTTGGCATATTGCGCGCATCACTTTTGGAAATACAGAGAAGACCATATAAAAGTCAAATTAGCTAACTAGATTACTACAAAGTCAACGAGTCGTCTATAAGTTAGGCTTCAAATGCCCTATAACAAAACTTCGCACGTAACATTAATACACCCATAAAAAGCAGAGCATCAGTACACATTGCCGTGTGTCTATATTTATACATAAGTACACACACGGCGAATGCCATGATTTGATGGTCTGAGAACCGGTAACCATTGTCATCTTAATACAGTCATTATCGCGAGCGCAAAAAAAACGTCGGGAATTAAATAATGGCAAACGGAATGAGTAACAATCGCTAGGATGTCTGAGGTCGACGTATCAGTCCTCACCAATATTTATGCCTAGATAGGTATTATATAGGAACCTGTTCGCAAGTTACGTAACGATAACATAGTCGGCTATTACATTGACAGAGCGAATAGTAGGAAGGTAAAAATGCGTGGATATCGTTAGATTGTGAAAATTGAATTTCTTGATACACGATAATATATTGACAGATACACAGAAATAGTCTCGTTTAAAAACAAGCAAGCACAAATATAATATAAATATGGTAAATTCATTCACTTGACAGACTGCTCCTAATTTTGATAACTTATTATCGAAATCGAGACTTATTCTATTTTTTTGATGTTCTAGAGAGCTGTAGGTGATATAAGATTAAATGCAAGTAATCTAATGCGATAATCGGAGTTGTAGGTGGACACCAAGGACGCGCTGCTGCACGCCATCTCCGAAGAGTATGTGGAGGCTGTTGAAGTCCTATTAGAACATGAAGAAGCGATCAAGAAGGCTGGCGAGCCTCACGTAAGTCTCTATGAATGGTCACTGTATGAACATTTAACGTACTTGTTCAATAAAGAGATATGCTTTGATGTTTTGTAGTATCATAGGGTCACGCTGATAGACTGGGGAATCACTGTAGGTAATTTTCGCAGAGAACAGTAATGGCGATCCTCTCCATATCATTTGGGGTCCATGTTTGCCTGGATTCTATTCCTGATCACATTAGGTTAATAGCAGACTTTCGAGCCTCTTAACACTTAATAGTCGGACATTAAATCAGTTCAGTATATTGTTAATTTGCTTAGCAGACAACCATTTTTTCGTGTGTACATTTTATAAGCCGTTTAGTCCGTCTGGTTCCCGTTACATTCTGTTCCGTTAATTCGTCTAATTCCCAATACGCTGGCCCAGTAAACCGCCCGAGATCACTTCCACCATTGATTTATTTGATTTGGATTAGGGCTACTATAGTGTAAAAGGTAAAACAAATTAACCATGCAAAGGTTTTGAGTAAACAGAATTTCAGCGTCAGGAAATTTGTGCCATTGAAGTGTCAGTATGATAGCAATATATACTTATTATCTACGTAGTTGCAAATGATCACTCGTCGGTAGCTACCTAAAATGCTTGTATTGAAATGAAAACCTTTTACACCTATGTACGCACACCGTAACCAAATGTTGAGCGACTCGCCATTTTGATGCCTGCAGTGGTGGCAATCCTGCTGCTGAACGACATCTGGTTTGGCGTCCCTTAGTGTCCACGTCTTTGTTACCCCAGGCCACTTCAGGTCACCCCTTCTCCCTCCTCTCATCGCCCTTAGGACAGCTTCAGCAGGTGGGCGGTACATGTAATGCTAGAATAGCGTCGTCATCTGGTACCCTTCCCCGATCTTTGTACAACATCCCTAGAGCGGTAGCTTTTGATGCCTTTCTTTCGGAATTCTTTGATCCTTTTGCCATCCCGCGTTTTATGAGCTGCGAGTCAATTCGTGTACAGAGAATTGTGTGACCAGTAAAGGCGTGCGCCCCAGATAGGGGTGACGTTCTCTGACCGGTCTGTCCATATGTTTCGTTCTATTTTTATAGTTTTTTATTAATATTACTAGGCAACTACATTCGAAAGCTAGTCAAAGCTGTAGCCAACTTTGAGTGTGTTCCTTTACGCTTGGACGCGTTCGCATCAGACGTATAATTCCAGCAGCAGCGTGGGGAAAGAGCAAGAACGAAGCCGACACAGAATGGTCAGAAAAAATCGTGAAACAAACCAAAGGGATTAGGCTGGCCATAGCATTTCAGGCATCAGAATTAAATGCTTCCGTAAATTTAGTGTTAATTTCAAGTCGTCCTTTTAGCTAGCTTCCTCTATGTAGACGCGGACCTTGAATTATTCGCATCGAAAACCAATATATTCTATTCTGACCATTGCTAGCCCATTGAAGATTGACCCCTGTCTAATTTCTTTGGTGTAGCCTTGGGCAGCCTTTCAAAGAAGATGGCGGCGTTCAAAATCAACTGGACGTGGTAGATCAGTCAAAATCTGTCTGACGTTTTAAATTCCGAACGCATGGCAACAAAGCTATATGAAATTGTCTTAAACATTGAAGACAACCCTATGTTGGTTGTATATTTAAAATGACACACTGGCCACTGGATTTCTTCAGCAGGTCACATGCATATGCAGCGGATCAATCCAACCATTGGTCACCCTTCCGTAGTAGAATAGATCCCCGCCTTTATAAGCCGAGCTTTCGTGTGCGTTCAATGGGTAGCGACCCAAACGTTGACCAGCAATGCCTAACGAATAGCCCGATCCCATCGAGGGGAAATCCATTCGATCCATCCTTTTCTCCCGCTCCATTCCGTCATCAATTCAATACCATCCTAAGAAGTATGCTTCACAGAGAGGCACTTCCATCGTGAAGAGTTTTGGTGGTCATTTGTGAACCACGAGCTGCAACTAGAACAGTTGTACGCCGGCTTGGCGGTCGCTAATCAACCTTAACCTATTGGTGGAATGTTCGTCGCCTCGCCTTGATAGATACAACTAGGTAAATAGATAGCATCACTGTTTTCGGATACCACCAGTTTACTGGCCTCTCTTTGCTTGTACCCATTCTGTATTCTAAAAGACGCCGCCCTCTGCAAGCGAAGGCCGTATTTACTTCGTCTTTTGTATCAGTACCCAAAAACAATTCCAGTTAAAAGTACTCCGAACAAACGTTTGCTTTTCCTATGCTAGTGTGAGTGTCTCAATAGATGATAAAAAAAAGAACCCTTTACAAGACGACGTTCAATACTATTAATTGACTATAGTATACATAATTAATAGCGAGGAATATTGATTGGGCTGAATTGAATCCGACTTGGGATGTAGGGTCGGAGCATCCGCTATGGGTTCGAACTACATTGCCCTGCCTATAAGCATCAAATAATTTCTTACCATCTATCATTGGTTGGATTTAGCTGACTGTGCAACGTTAATTGCATTTTTATACTTTACAATGTCTTTTTCGAAGCTGAACAGACTAACAGAGTACGAAGCTGACTGATTAGAACGTGAGACCGAACCTCTACGGAATAATACATCGAAGTAAAACGACACGAAGCGATTCATAGAAATAGAGGACTTACTAAACCCTAGATTTAGCTTTGTTTAGAAGCCTGACTTGATTACGGCCCCTCGATTGTACTGCGACGCTGTACGTCGGAACTGGCGCATGCCAAATGAATGCCTGTGGCTATTTTCAGCTTATGCTATTTCTGTACTTCTGCTACAAATATACCGAGAAAAGCGTCGCAAAATTTATTATGCAAAGATGTATGCAATATAATAAACGAATACTATCACCCAAGGCGCAATTCAATCTATTTTCAAAGTTTATTTTAATTCAAATTGCTCAAGTGTTAGCAAACTATGTACAGCATTAGACAGACATTATGATAAACGATTCCAGCATGGATACTTTAGTAATCCTAGGGTGATCAGTCATCCACGCAACGCTATTGTGTACCTAGTCTTTTAAACAGTGTCGTTGTTTCCATTAATTTTGTAAAGACCGGTTTCCATTAGTTTTTATAAACAGGGCCACAGACCGACATGCTCGAATAAGGCCAGCTGCACTAAGTAAAACAAATTTGCTATGAAGTATAATGTAGTCTACGGTGGTAAAAACTGATTAAGAGCTTTCGTCACGCATGCGGCACGATAAACAATGCTATCATACTTGTATTGTTGCGGATATTACAAGTGAACACACGAGGCTGTTCTGTTTCTGCATATAACTTGTTTTTACCAAGCTTAAGTTCAACCTGCAAACCATTGGCATGGTCTTGAAGCCTCGGTTTGGCTTTCTCCTTTGTCTGTGCTCGTTGTCACATGGCATGTTTGTGTGTATTTCGTTCTATACATGTTGTTTGTCTTAGAGCTGGGAAGCCATCGAGCGGGACACAGCGACCTTTACACCCGACATCACTCCGTTAATACTGGCCGCGCACCGAGACAATTACGAGATCCTAAAAATCCTACTGGATCGGGGTTACACCTTTCCAGCGCCGCACAGAGTACGCTGCGGATGCGCAGACTGCGTACGTTCCAGGTATGGACCTATATCTCACAGGCAATTGTCCAATGAAATTCAATGAATCAATTCAATGAATCTGCCTATATAGGTTACAATGCTTTTTAGGAAGATGTTCGTTTACGCGCCGTTATTGCTAGAGGTCATCGCCGGTAAAATCGCACCGTAATACAACGTGTATGTGTGGTATCTCTTATTATTACTCCGAAACAACAGGAGTATTTGCAAAAATGCAATCGAGTCCCTAATTCTAGCGGAATTTTCTTATTTCTTAAAAAGCTTTTTCAAGCAGCTAATGCACATTATGAGCTAATTCCCTTTTTTATTATCAATTATATAGAACGAATAGCCAAAAAGAGAACCGGACATAACTACAGACATAAATGACTTCCGCTGTTGAACTGCAATGTATGATGGTTATATATTACTTTGCGAGGCCAATCACGGTTCCTGCACGGTTGTCGCCAATATCGTTTGTAGGTATGAAGACAGTTTGCGGCATTCACGATCTCGGATAAACTCGTACCGGGCATTATCCTCCCCCAGCCTCGTAGCGCTCTCCAGCAAAGATCCCATCCTCACCGCGTTCGAGCTCAGCGGCGAGCTGAGGCGACTCAGTTTCCTCGAACATGAATTTAAGGCAGAGTATATGGTAAGTGTATTTACCGCTCGTCATGTTTTGCTATTCAATATTATACGGGTAGCGTTGCATTCGTAAGTACCAGCGATGACATTCAACGTGCCGGTTCAGCTTGATTTGAACCTTCCGACCTGGCATGTTGGTAAAATATTATATATTTTAATGGTAGATCTTCACAAAACGAAACACTTTTAGTATCACAGTGGCTTACAACAATCAATATTTAATTACGATCGCCAAACGAAACACGTGCTATAAGTGCTGTTCGAGCTGTGACGATACAATGCGGCCACAAATCAAAAAAGGGATAAGTAATAGCAAATAAGCCTAATGTCTATAGCGAAAAGCGAAGGTGTTTCACTTTTTTTAGATCTTGTAAAGCGCCTGTTCTGTGGCTATCGTAACTACCAATAACAATGGCGGTCTTGAAAGTGAGTTTTTGGTGCAGTTGCGGACGTAACCACGCCTGTGGGTCGCTTTTGTCTCTGTTTCTATCTAAGCCTCCCTGTCGCAACGACAAAACTACGAAAACTTCGCGCATTAATATTGTTTACGCCTTTTCGCCATTGTAGTGCCTTTTTTCGTGTCTGATCGTCCCTTTTTACTCCTTTGTGTTCGCACGATCCCGTCATTCTTTCAATTGCCTAGAGGAAAAAAGCAGCCGACAAACTGATTCCTGTCGGCCAAATTTTGCGTCCACGGTGCGTTTTTTCTATTGTTTTCTCCTTTCTTTTTTGCTTTTTCATCATACATAAAATTCATTTCTCTCTCTCTCTCTCTCTCTCTCTCACTGTGTGCGTGAACGTTTCTCATTTTCTTTTGCCTATCGGTTTTTCAAAGGCTACTAGAGTTCCATGGCGTCGTTTTTCGTTAAAGCATGGCCATAGTTTCCCTTTGGACAGCTGCGATCTGACGTCTTCTCAGAAGGATCCGTGCGTACCTAATATAATAACCTATATCGCTGTTGCGGTCGTATCTGCATATCTTTACGGTACCTACCCGGCCAGAGCCCAAGATCCGGTACTGGCTCGAGGTCTGCCGCTGGCAAGTTTTCGGCTGGTAGTCCGTCCTTCCAGTGTATGATGTCGTAAAATCCTATATGTGCTACCTCCTGTACGATGCAGCTCATTCACCATTCCTACTTCGGCTGTTAGTCGCCTACCATTGATTGGGACTTGAAAGCATTTTTATTTGAGAGAAAGGTAGAGAACGAATTGGCGAAGAAGGAAGTCGGAGACTAGCAGAAACTTCTTCAGTGTGTGCTCTCGCATTTTTAGCTATTAATAATACACATGTAGTCTCCTCTTTATCTTAGTGTTGGTTTAGAGGCGGGGAAGCAACCTTGGCAGCCGATCTCGTCGGCCCTGGGTGTCAGTTGAAAGGTGACATACATTAAAAAGTGGGGCTTGGCGGATGAATGCTGGTTAGCGCTGTACGAGAAAATGTAACAAACGGAGAGGGCAAAAGTAGCAATCGAGGACGACGAAAAAGAAGGCAACGGAAAGAAGTAACGAAAATAAGTAGGGAGGCCATATTGCGCTCTAACAAGAGACGAGTTTGGAAGGTGGCTTTTATGTATGATACCAACATCAAACAGGCCTGACTGGTACTATCATTTGCCGCTGCAAGTTTCCTTATTACCACCATCACAGAATGAATCCACTGCTCCTGAAGCGGACGACCAACCCCGGCAATCTTTTGTTTCTTGTTTGATCCGCAGTCCTTCGGTTGTTCTGAGAACGGCCCTCTGACCATCCATGTGGACGTTAAGCCACCATTGTTGATTTATTGTATATGGTCGTTGCCATCTGTGACACAACCATGTCTATTGAAGAAAGCACTATATGTACGAGAAAATCACCGGAGTGAGAGATAATGCTGAAGGAAAAACGGGAAAGATTGGCCTTTTTTCTTATCGTATTTTGTTTTAGACATTCTTTGTCAGACTATTGGTAGAAATCTATATTCGTTTAATGTCTACTAGTAGACTTAATCGAATTTAACCCTCTTTTCATGTCTCCACAAGTTTGTAACATTCGGTCCGTTCTTAAGGCGACGGACGCTTCGAATACACTAGAAACCTCAGCAGGAAACTAACCCTTCAATATGCGTTCTATAGATCCACACCTATGTAACAATTATATTGTTTGTTTTATGTCCTCACAATATTATTTGAAGGGTGTAGATTAGCAATCAAATATCCCTATGGAACACAAGAATGTGAAATTTACTCAGGATTCACTCATCGCATATTAATTTAAAAAACGACTTAAATATGTTATTAAGAATCTATATCTAGCCGTTTCTATTGTGTGTTACATTGGAAAGCAGTTTTTTTATTTTATTACGTGTGAAGATCAAGAACTCTGCGTTCTATCCATATCGCAAATTGACTTGCGGAATCAGTTTGACCTTAATAGTAGTCAGGAGGTAAATCAGCCTGAGTCATTTCTTAAATAACGAGTATCCTAAACAAAGGTCAGTCGGAAAGTCAGAACGCATACTCGTTTTCGAGCATTGTAGAATACAAGTTTAGTCGAACTTGCCGATAAACCACAAGTACTTTTTATTATAATAAAGAACTCAAAAACTCCGTATTTTTTAAAAGATATGTGAATCTTTGAGCTTATCTACGGCTACAGGAGGTTTCGGAAATATGGCGCATGTTAATCTTTGTTCGATAAGCATTGTATTAGAATAATAGAGCGCAGTTCTACTGCAAACCACAAATGGAACTTGTGATTTTCGTATTTATGCCATGGACATGGTTGTTCGGCAGGAACTCCGCCGTAAATGCCAGGACTTCGCGACGGCCCTATTGGACCACACGCGCACCTCGTACGAGCTAGAGGTGATGCTGAATTACGACCCGTCGGGGCCAGCATTCGAGCACGGAGACCGTATGCATTTGTCCCGACTCAAGATGGCCATAAAGTATAAGCAGAAAAAGGTAACTATTCTAGTAAACCCTGTTGTTCCTTCTAAACTTACACTATTATTAATATCCTCATATAATGGTGTAATACAATGATGCACAGTGAATGTTGGTTCACAGATCACTTTCGCCAGTGACACTTACCCCTCCTAGTTGATTGCAGCACTTTGTTATGTTAACAACTTCCCTTTGAAGTGGTCTATGTTGTACTGCTCTATTCTTCACGTGTCGTAAGGTATCAACGACTTCGAATCCTTTAAAACCTAGAAACTCTCGACGGTAAATGCACGTATCATATTTTACCGTATTAACTAAAAAAGTTTCTCATATATCGTCCTTTTATGACAAAGGCTGCGTTTTTGAGCGGAAGTAGAATGCAAACGATTGTGCTTGTTGTTCTTGAGCAGTAACACGTTCCACTGGCGTGGGACCCTGACTTGATACCCCTCTGAGTGTTCCGTCGGCAAAGCAAGTAAGACCGATAGCCAAGCGGCTTCTGTAAGGGACTTCTATACCCCTGTCGTCACCTTCGTTCTATTGTCACTTCGGTATATTATTATTATTACCCGAGACAACACCATTACTCCAGCGCCAGCAGCGCTGCGAGCGCTACAGCCGTTACATCGCAGCTGCGGCAGTTTCTTATAGTCCGTACATGTCTTGAAAGCGGTAACAAACACGTAGAAACAGAGCGTTAGAAAAAGATGTGGGAAAATGAGGTTCCCTTCTTGTGTATGTAGCACTGACCTTGATCTCGGACGTGTGGCGCCGACTAGTACTAGAGCTACTTCACAACAGCCAAATGCACGACGCTGATAAGGATGCGAGCTTGATGGCCTAAAATCATTGTGGGCATTTTACCTAAGTATATGAATGTTATTTACTATATGTTCGGTCGTTGAATCAAATATGATAGGTTTTATAAAAATCCTAGTTATAATTCATAGAGACTTAAATGCATACGTTACGTCCCTGTTTAAAAAATATTTAACCATTAAATACTAGACAATTCATTCCAGCCGCTTTCTCTCGCGTGCTACCAATAGGAACTAACTAGGTAGACCGACATACCCACTTAGACATGTGGCTAAAATTTCATAGTGTTCCAGAATCACTTACCCTGCAGATCGTTCGATGCCAACGAGAATTGTATTCTTTCTAGCTGATATGGCTCGGGACCATTAGCTAAACGCCCGCACGTGAGAAGAATTAAATGCAAGGTACCGTTACCGCTTTGCATCTGGGAAGTTGAAGTGGTAACTTGAGTAGCCATTCTCGGCTAACAGCCGGTGTCGTCCTTCGCGCAACATTTCGAACGACAGCTAGCAAAAGTGGCCTCAACACTACCCTCACCGCGGTTTAAGTTCGACTAATCCCTCCGGAAGGTATTACATGTTGAACCTTTCTAGTCGTGGCAGCAATGGCAGGTCGGCCCTTGTTTGCTTTTTTCCAAACCTGTCTCCTGTCCTGAGAAAAAATTATAGCCGATATTATCTTTATGGATTAACCATATGGGTTCGTGGCGCGTGTATAATCAGCTGCATAGTCTATAATATAGGAACGGAAATAGCACTTTGTGAATAGTCAGCAGAACTTGCAGCAGGCATGCATAACACGATGGCTTACGTTTTACGCATATCGACAGAGACCGAATTGATATTGGCCCTACCCGTTGCTTTACTAAACTGCCATAAAAGTTGTTGGGGTAGTATGAGGGCACAATGATTTTGGATATCTCGAGCTCGCCAGAGGCATAAGAAATCACCGAGGCATACAAGGTACAGTGTAGTTAGTGTATTAAATATAAACATATGTTTTGTTGAAAAAGACTTTAAGACGATTGTTTCTATTAACGCGTTAGGCTAGACACAAAACCCTCGAAAGTGAAAATATGTATTAAACAGCGGCAGGTATCTCTTTACGTCGTCCTGCATGGGGGTAGGTTTGATGCAGATCAACGTAAGTATCGGCTTCTCCCTGTAGGACCGTATATTAAGTATTGTTGCAATAATGTACAAAGATAGCAGCTGTTGGGGCAGCTTTCTCTTTTGCCTCATCAAATGTCGATAACACATCGGCAATGGAAGTTGCTGTAGCCGTTGGACAAACAGAGCTTCAACATGTCGCCAAGAAACAAATCGATAAATATAAAACACGTCAAAAAACGTCCTATATAAGAGACACCTGTTATCCTGAGGTAAGTACAATGGGAGCCAGCCCACGCGTTTTTTTCCTATCTATATTTCATAGGGTCCACTATTTCTGTCAAATTTCAGTTCTGTGCCCACCCGAATGTACAGCAGTTGTTAGCTTCGATCTGGTACGAGGGGCTTCCAGGATTCCGAAGGAAAAACATAGTTCTACAAATGATGGAAATTTTACGAATTGGTCTTTTATTCCCGATTTACTCCGTGGCCTATATTCTTGCGCCACGTTCCGAATTGGGACGAACGCTCCGGAAACCGTTTATCAAATTTATCTGCCATTCTGCCTCGTATATCACGTTCCTTTGTAAGTATCTTGCTTTCTCTTTTACTCACTATATATATATATATAACTCGTAAGGCATTTAGAAACAGAAAACCGATATGATGAAACAAAAGCATGAAATAAAGTGTGAACGTTGTGTGTTATGAGAACAGCCGGATTAATTATGATATAGCTATCTGTCTTCAGTTTATCACATCTTCTTCAAATCCTCTCATATATTCGTACATGGTATAGCTAATGCCCTAAAAGCCGAATGAAGACTTTTAGAAGCAGCGCCCAATAATACCACAGATATTCTATCTACGATAGAATCGTTACAAATGCAATATGGTTGATTGATAAAGTCCCAGTATTGCTTTGTAAGGTTACAGTTTGTGATTGAGTTTCCTATCGAATCTTGAAAATAATCTATCTTTAGGCCCCTGATAAAAACAGAGTTTAGTCTTTTGGATTAAATCGTGTCCCTGATAACTAAGAGATTGCCACATGGCGGTATTCGAGCAGGAAAGTAAAATGTGTATTTGCTGTTTTTATAAATTGATTGAAACTAATTAGTAGTTTTTACATGCTGGAGACGACGACAATTTACGCATAGCCATTTACAGTTATGTCGCATCATGTCAAAACTGATCTTCTAAGGACACTAAATACATACGTAATGAAAGTCTGCTCATTATTGGGGTTCCCTTATTTCTATGCACACATAATATATTATGTTTATGGGACTTGGTCTGGTAGGGGTGCAGCACTCGGCAGTCGAGTAGGGTCTAGTCAACGCCGAAATTTCCTGAGATTATCAGCAAGGAAATTGCATTCGTTGGTGCTCTCGTTGGACTGCTACGTAATAATCGTGGCGTCGGAAGGTGCAAATGTATCTAAATGCGATAGATAAGCGACGCAGGCTTCTGCCGATAGGACGGTCTTACATAGGGAAGCCTTACAGAGTTCAATCAAGTTAATCCGTTAAAAGCGTTGGCACAGGCATTCGAAAAGAATATAATTACTTATAGTTTATGACATGTGTTCTGTAATACAAAGCAAACTACAAGTTATTATACACCAAAGGCGACGCAAAGTACTAAAAAGACAAGAACCAGGATCGTAACGTAAAGCACATTTTGGTTTACTTATTTTTATGCAATATGCTCCGGTTATGGCCAGTAGCCTTTCACGTATAGCTAGCCCAGCCCTATGCTGCCTGCTATAATATAACATGGCTTTTGCATGGCTGGCTAAAAGCTAGATTTGCCCTGTCATGCGTCCTGACACCCTGTCAGCTCCGATTTGCGTCCACCATCAATCTGGTTCGTCGATTTTTTTTTATCTATGCTGTGGCTCTATCCAGGCTGTGCCATAATTATTATATAGCACGGAACAGTGCGGGGAGTGGGCCCGCCAGGCAACAATTCATAGAACAATAATTATTAAAAACAGGACTGCAGGAAGGACTTCCGCCGTTATTAAGGCGTATCGAAATGCTGTTATAATAGATTCAATATAGGTATCAACTGTATAGGATTTATCTCTCTCTTGTTGCACATATCTCAAATGCGTGCTTGCTATATTGGACAGTAAAAGCGTTATCGGTTACGTCAAAATGTGTACCCCCTTCCGTGCAGAGTTCAACTGCTGAGACTTTATTACTAACTGACACAGAGCGCATACCTACGCCACGCGGCGCTATTATATAATTTTGGTATCTGTTATTGTTTTTCTTAGTTTTGCTGATCCTTGCATCACAGCGAATTGAGACAGTGATGATAGAATGGTTTGGCACCGAAGAAATGAAGAAGGAAATGCGCGACGATATCACAACAAAACGGGGCGCTCCGCCCTCTATCGTTGAATGGATTATTCTTGCCTGGGTGTCAGGTACGGGTGCATGCGACATGTTATTAGCTCTGGTACACGTGAAATCAGTGATGTTTAAAAATCATGTCTGAGTATGCGCAAACTCATAGAAAGAATGAAATTCTGACGTTAGAAACTAACATGTAGTTCTATGGCAGGGCCTTTCAAGGAACTGCTTAGCGAATTTGCAATGGCAGCCAGCTTAGCCTTTGTTGTACAAAATGGAGGCGTTCATGTGTAGATCTTATCTTTTGGCCTAATGCATTCATTGAATACAATGGCTTCTTGACTGAAAGCTTTCCAGCTCGGTCATACGAGTTGTTTCGCAAAGGGTTTTTAAGTGTTTACAAGATTTCCGCTAGATAACAAAGCCCTAATTCGAACCAGTATGTTGAAATGAGTTGTGAACAACATTGTGTTAATTATACTATAGTAGTGATATTTGGTAACGTGTATTTATGTGCGCACTTATGTGACTCATGTGGTGTGGTCGTTACTGCTTAGGATTAATATGGAGCGAAATGAAGCAATTATGGGACCTCGGATTGATGGGGTACGTGAGCGATATGTGGAATATCATCGACTTCATCACCAACTCGCTTTACGTCGCCACTGTAGCACTGCGTCTCATCGCATATTTACAGGTCGGAAAAGTAATATGAAAGGCAATAAGCGTGAATTGAGGGCGCTATCAAATAGGCTCCGAAAGCGGTAATTTTTGTTTAGGCCACTCAGAGGACTGTGTATGCCAAACCAAGCTTTTTTCAACCTTTTTTTCGTGGAGACCAGTGGATACGCAGTAAAACAACGAGCTCTTAAATTTGAATATGTCGTATATGGAATAACCTTCTATTACAGGTGCAAAAGGAAATCGCGCAAAACACGGGAACGGCGTACCTGCCGCGCGAAAACTGGGACGCCTGGGACCCGATCCTGATCGCCGAGGGTTTGTTCGCGACAGCCAACATCTTCAGTTCTCTACGGCTAGTCTATATCTTCTCTGTGAACCCTCATTTGGGGCCCTTACAAATCTCTCTCGGTCGCATGGTCATTGACATTGTAAAATTTTTCTTCGTCTACACTCTCGTTCTATTTGCCTTCGCCTGCGGGATGAATCAACTTCTTTGGTGAGAAAATACCTCGATATTAGCTTGCGTATATTCTATACTAATTACATTCGTTAGCAGGTTCTATCAACATCCCTATAATTGCACATGCAGTTATTTAAATTGATTCATGTACAGTTGTCCGTCACCAACCACCGTTTCGAACATGCTCCTTTAACGTGCCCGCCATGTAAATCAAGAAAACGAACACTCCGTCAACAAGAAGGAGTACACAATACCGCCAAAAGCACTACTATTACAAATGAACGTACATCCAAGCCTGATTTCAGTTATCTTCTAGGGTCGTGCATAGCATTTGATTAGCATGCACTAGCGTGCTGGAGATGTGCTAGGATAAGTGTGGATTAGCGGCTTCCCTTAAAACCCCTCCAGCGCCCAATCTATAAACCAAAGGAAAACTTCAACAGTCGTCTTATTTACTAGTCACTAGCCTAAATGCTTTCGCAGCGCCTGACAGCGGCTGTTTTCTTTATGTTTGCGTAACACTGAGACAGATATAACAGCTCGAAGCAGCAGAAGCCGGCGCGCCTCTGAGACGCAATATCGGATTTCGTGACCATTGTTATTTAGCCGGTTGGCGATTTTCATGTGTTTATAAGCTGCATTGCCCTAATCGCGCGATGCTAGTCTAGCCGCGTTTGCTATGCTGTCCATGTAGATAATATCCAAGCACGGAATCTGCAGCGGGAGAGAATGGTCGATATCAGTCGGCTCCTTTGCATCGGAACGATAATTAAAGTTGTGGTACGCTGTGGTACGCTGTGGCCCAAATTCGAACCCGGCCGTAGACGCACGTACGCACGGTTCGTTTCGTGGTAGCTGCCGGCGTAGCCATCAATCTGATGGCGGTAAAACTCGAAATAAAAACCGAGATATATACGATAGTCTCTATGTAGAAAATTGCACGCGTCATTTTCGGGCATGCATTGAAGCTCAGTTGAGATATATTCGCCCATTTGGTCAGATATAATCCGTTTTACGCTTAGTCGGGTTGCCATAGACTACGACGCATGGATTCATTTACATTAGCAGACGTAATTAAATAGGGTATTATGTTAGGTGAACGCGTTTCGTTCGAGCGTAAATAAAGATAAAAGTGAAAATAATTGACTGCAGAATAACACCAGATGTTTAAATTGACTTATTTTCATGTTTAATTGTTGACTTTATTTCTTTAGTTATTTATGTTATTGTTTCGAAATAGATGTGCAAATATGAATTGTTTAGTTTAATTCAAATTTAAATAGACACTTAACAAATGTCGATAAATATTAAGCTGCCGTGTGGACGGAAAGTTTCGCCAACCGTGATGAAGGTTCGACATCTAGTTTAAAGGAAAAATTCTCATCTATCATATTTAATTCTAGTAATTAATGGCGTTCATTTTTAGACAAATAGGTATATATTAGGAGGGACTTTCATGTAAGCTCAGACAGACCTCCGGCGTTTATTAGCTAATTAAGAGAAAGAATTCATTTTTGACTCCGCTCATCATTAGCGTTTCCTTCATTTTTCGATGTCATAACTAATAGCCATTGCCTTATGATGTGCAAAAATGAATTTTTACATCTACTGTAACTCCTGTCGCCGGACATTGTTAGTGACCAATTAGCGCTTTGAAGAATAAGATGTCCTGTTCGTCTCTGTCAAGGTGTCGATTGATGAAGTACAGCGCACCGAATTTGAAACACAAGATCTGCTAAGCCAAAGGGCCAGAATCAAGATTCTTTTACGGTTTAGCTATCTATTTCAGTATAACTCTGAGTTCTTTCACTAAGATTCACAAAGCAAGGCGACTCTACAGAAGGATTACTTCAGCGATCTTTTTCTCGATGTGCCTGTTTCTCGACGGAAATAGATACGAGAAGCTAAGAGATTGTTTTTTATAATCTTCTAGCGGATCTGAATCCATATAGAATTGTTGTCGTTACAATTAGCACAGCGGTTTACCTGTTGGAACCTGTTGACCATCATATTGACATATCTTAACCTTATCGCAGAAACTTTTTGTATTTGAGGCGAGATAAACGCATTGAACTTATGCTATCTATTAACTAGCTCCGCGTCAGCTTCATAAATACTTTAACCTAAAATACGTTCGTCTACATAACGAAGGTGATGCAAATCATTAGGCTACTCTAAGATCTACATATCTAAATTTTTGAGACCTGTCTTCTAATGTCAGCTGGAATTTTTGGGTTTTTCGGAAAAAAATTAATGTGATTATATAAAGTACCGCGAGAAGATGACATAAATTATTATAAATGGAGCAACACCACTTGTTAATTAGGAATGTATAGAAGCTGGGAATACTATGGGGTTAAGCTGGGGCTGCTTAACCCGCTGAAATTTCAGTATAGGCTGACCTACGTGTGAAATCACTTGTCCGTGTTGTCGCTCACAAACCTAATCTGCAGCTGTTGTAAAATTCCCTCATGCTTTTAGCGCAATTTGATTCATCCGAAGGATGACGGCTGGCGGATTCCCAAATGTAAAATGGACGACATGTGAAGCCTACGCTTTTTTTTGTACGCACTTACATTAGATTTTTATTAGAATAATTGTTTCAGTGTCCTAATAGATCGTTAGACATTTTTTTTATGAACTGCGAACTAATTTTAAAAATTCCCTTGATGTATTTTAGCGGGAATATGCATAAAGTCATCTTCGAATTCACCCATTCTGATCACGATAGTTTTCCATCTTCAATAGTTTATGGCAGAGGAAACCATGCAGCCTAGGACGTAAAGAAATATACGTGGGTCTAACTAGCTCGCCGAGAAACCCATGAGTACGCGACGTGAAAGATAGAGATTGGCTGAGCGTAAAATATGCATAGCCTGTATCGTTATACATAGACTTCGTCAGAAAATGTTTGGTTGATTTAACAAAATCACTGACTAGTGCGATACAAGTTCTGTTTTATTGTTAACCGTGTGTCAGCCGAAAGCAGTGAAGGACGGACGTGCAAGAGCCTTCAGTAGGAATAGTGAAAAGCCTGCGACATGATGGCAGTAGCTAGTGTTCTACAAGATTGGCTTACTGATCCTATATATGCTGACAGGCATATACCGAAAAACGCTAATACTCCTAGCAGGGTAAGGCGGACCCAAATATCTAACCAGCTCCATCGTCGGAGTCAATTTCCCACCGTGATATTTATTATTCAATTAAATCATCTCAAATGACTTTTCGTCAGATTCAGACGCCGCCATAGTGGCTTGTGCTCTACACACACGCTTGAGACAGTCAGCCGCGGGTGCCAACAAAACATTTCAACTCTAAAAGCCACCTAAGTCGAGATTTCGATTTCTATTAACAAAATCTTCTCGATAATAATATCAACTCTGGGATTAGTTCTATAATCAATGAGATCAATAATATGAAGAAGTTCAAATGATTGATAAGGTCCAAAATCAGCAATTTGGCTCAAGATGATCAGAAATTAAATTATTGCAATATATATATGGGTATAAAAATAGGTCCCAACCATATGCAGTAACTTGATTATGACGTTCGCTATATGTTCGGTTAGGGTGATTCCTCTTCTACCAAGGGCTAAGAAATTTCTAATACGGCTCTTAAATTATTCGTCTGCTAGTATATTTTGCTTGTATTTATGTGTATAAAATAACAATTCAAATGTGTGTACAGTTTGTTAAATTTGCCCGCTATGTGAATTAACCTAGCCATCTACCTTCATTACTTCGCCTATCGCTTATACCTAAGCTATTCTCCACTGGCTCTCGTTATAGCAGAAACGCTATAACTTTCTAGACTAGGTCAATCAAAACGAATGAGTTCCTATAGTGCTCCAGTGATCCATAAACGTAGCACTATAAACCCCTGACAAATGCTGCCAAAGACGTACACGCTTTTTTCCTCTAAAAAAAGAGAGTAAAATTTTGTTATAAGAAAAACGTGCCCAAATATAATATCTGTTTCTAATTTTATTCCGTTTTGGCGGCTATTTATACGCGGCTTGTTAAAGCGGATTTTATAACATAACTATCTAGCGCCCCGGGCAGTATATAACAAGTTCCGTTTTTTTCCGTTCATTCCTTATCCTTGCAAATAATTTAACCAACTAGAGCATTGACTATTTCGGTTTTAACGAGAGTAATTTTTCGTGAAATATATAGCATTTTTGATTTTATTTTAAGATTTCCGTTATTCGTTCTGCTGTTATGATTTATATCATGAATAGTGGACGCATCTCTGGAACCGGTCCTTAAGATGAAACAACCATGGGACGAGATTCCGATATTTTATATTATAAAAAAATCAATATTTCAAAATGACAATTGATGTTTCGAAGGTAAATTTGGAAAAAAATATTTACCATTTAGAAGAAAATATACGTGCATTGAAAGTATCCGCATTTTTCCAGTTGTTTTCACCAGCGTACTTTCGTATCGGGAAAATTCATGGGGGACAATCATTTTATTACGGGATATTACCGAACTAATCGGGCTTAATGCTTCCGCTATGTTGTCTCGCTAGTGAAAATAATTAAACCCCCGTAGCTGTTAATCTAGAGAAACTTTAGTACGGTGTTGCAACAATGCTTAAGAACTGGGCATTTTTTATTATACATTGCACAACGCGTCGAAGAAGACATGAGTTTTTTTCCCTGTCTGAACAAATAATCATACAGTCATTTTACCATCAATATTTGCTGAGAAAATACAAGGGCAATGAAAGCCGTTCTTGCACGCTACAAAGCTTATTTAATCGTGTTTTTTTTTTCGCTGACGGCAGCGCAAGAATACAGTGCTTTTCTAGAATGTAAAGATATAGATCGGTCATAGAAAGGGTACAGACGGTTACATCACGCAGTGCACATATCGAAACTGTCTCTCCATGCAGACGCACACGCTAAACCCAAGTAGGCATGCACACTCACCCACACTTACGTGTACACACATCCCGCGCAGATACACCATGCAGACAGGCATATAAACATATGAAATAAGCAAACAGAGCCGCGCTCAAGGTCTGCTCTTTCCCGACCGTTAACTACCGTTGAGTGTTCAACAAGACGCAACGACACTGACTGCGCACGCTAATGTGGTTACGTTGGTCGACTCTCTTGATTACGTATCCATAAATGCTGCCCGCCTTTCTCTCTGCTCGCTAGTAAACGTGGTTAATTGCCTTGGGACGCTATTTTTTTTTGTTTCTTTGCTGTCTAACCGACCAGTTTAGGTGCTGACTTAATTCGTGGGACTCTTTACCTTCTGCTTGTTATCGCAGGTACTATGCTGATAACGAACGTCAGCTGTGCCAGACCCTTTCGGCTGGTAACGCGAGCCAACCCGTAGGCGGGAGGAGCGAATACGCTGTGTGCTTCACCTGGAGGCGCTTCTCCAAGTGAGTACCAGTAGCAATAACAACAGTTAAAGTTCCAGCAACTCTAATACGCTCAGTCCGTCTGCTTTCGGGAAGTTACCAAGGGTATGACAGTACCACGAAGCAAACAGCAGCGAAAACCTACAAACCTCTTACGTAGTCCGATTGGCTACAAGTATGCGCAGCGATTGTCCTGAAGACGGGCTGGTTTGTGATAAAAAAAAGTACTTGGTACATATACATGGCAAGGGCAGGGCGTGGCTGGTGGTACAGCTCTTTCATCAGGACATGAGAGCGCTGCAAAAACGTACAGCGGCGGAGCGAGGTCGATCGCCTGACTCGATTTGGGGTCATAGTGAAAGGGGAAAGGAAATAGAGAGATCTACTTACTTCAATGGTCAGTCGAAATTTCCGCCCTCGAAACTGAGTCCATTGGTTATGAAAGTAATAGAAGAGAAAAAAAAAAGCCTGCAATTATTATTATTCTAGCGTATCTGTATCATGGTACATTTATTCGTAAGTAATATATAGCAAGGGTTTTCCAACAGACCTACATATCTGTGGCGAAAACAATCCTTAAAGTATCACTATTCACATATTCATCCTGCGATTCCCGTGAGTCTTTAAAACGCCTGTCTTTTTAATGTAATCACACATTTTGTGGAGTACTTCTCCCGAATTTGTTGTCTGTTGAAGCAAATTAAGGGCTGACGAACACCCAGAGACGAGGCCAGTACCTCAAGTTGAAAATGAGGAACTATTTCATAGTCACAGAAGCAGTTACTTTTACAAAGAGCCCTGTTGTAAATACCGATCCTTGTTGATGTCATCGAATATGAACACACAAATACACAGCATATACGATTTTAATGTTCTCTGTGTTTTTTTTTTTAATTTTTCGCAATAATAACAAATTACCTGGTGGGGTATGCCCGTAGTTCTTGTCGGCGTAGATATTATCGCTCCATGTGCCACGACCATCTTTTTCTCTTTTCCAAAAATATATCGACTGCAGAGTCAATGTCCACGAAAAGATTTTCTATATTTGTCTATCTGATGCGATTAGCTAAGTAGTAACTGGTCTCTCTAGTTAACGCGTGCACCTAATACTGACCGGCTGTTTAACCGACTGACGTTAGCAGACGTCTTCGACCAAGTTGAAAGGTAGGTTTACATAGACTTCCCGGGAACTGTAACCAGCAAACTAATGCCAACTAGCGTCTAACTAGGCAGCTTTTCTGAAATGTTTTGATTTCACCGTGATCTATTGGCGGTGTGGCACTGACAAGAGTATTGTTCTTCTTTGTGTTGTCCTTCTTCCAGCCTTTTCGAATCATCCCAGACGCTATTCTGGGCAAGCTTTGGTCTGATCGACCTAAATAATTTCGAACTTGTGGGCATCCAGAGTTATACGCGCTTTTGGGGTCTACTAATGTTTGGTTGCTACTGCGTTATCAACGTAGTTGTGCTGCTCAATCTGCTTATCGCTATGATGAACCACTCGTATCAGATGATTTCCGTAAGTATTTTCTTCATTTGTACGTTATATACTATAATACGATTGTTGTAACTATTGTTGCAAAGTATATATCAATTGGTATTACGCTGAGTTGGGCTTTGTACTTGGATCAGAACCTTAGTTGTAAAAAATCGGCTAGATTATTGCAGCAAGCTTCTTGGCCCATTGCAGATTGTTAGTCTGATTAAATTATCCAGATGCGATTGCACGCAACTTTGTTTTTTTCCGAATCGCACGCAGCTCTCCTCAGAATGAAATTGCTTAAGAATTTTCAAATAAACTTGGACTTCTATCGTAATTAAGACTATTTACTCACCAATTAGGGATCTGATATGGAAGCTCGCTTAATGTTGAATGTTTCGGATATATTTTTACCCTGATATACAATAAGACGGAACGTTACAAGACGTACACAAAGTTCGCTTCCCACCGAACATTGTCTCGTTGCCAAACAGCACACCTTAAGCTGATAACTTACAAGTAACGTAAATCGACATGATAAAAGAAAGTACGTATCTATATAAAAAAAAACTTATTAATGAACAGCATATGCAGGGCCTCTTCTCTTTACACCAAATATCGTTGGCAACCGGTAAGTGTCATTGTGTCATCAATAAGCTGTTGTGTCCAGTATAATATATGGAGCTCAACAGAAAATATGGAACCGTGTTGCCTAAAGGAGACGTTAAAGATATTTATGCACATTGTGCAGTTCTTATGCGGCCGTCTACGCATCCTAAGCCTTTCAACATAGCAAAAACCGTCTTTCATGCACTTCTGCACAGTATATCATGCCGAATATGATTCCGTCGCTGTAGACCGTCACAGAGACGAAATAACTGCCACCAAACCTCTAAATAGAATTCTAACTGGCTCTGTTTGTCTAGACTCTATCAATCAAAGTGACTATGCAAATGAATAATCCAATCCAAAGCTAAAGAACAATATTTTTGGCCGCTCTTACTCACTGATTTGTGACATAAGTAAAAGGGCCGTCGCGATATTAGGTTCGTCTTCGTCTGTCTCGTTCATTCACCCGATCAGACTACCATTTCACAGGAACACGCGGACGTCGAGTGGAAATTTGCGCGTTGCAAGCTGTGGATGAGCTATTTTGAAGATGGCGGTACTGTGCCGCCCCCATTCAATATCATACCGACGCCTAAAAGTATTGGCTATCTGTGTTCATGGTTCTGGCGAAAATTCTGTGGCCACTCAAGGAGCGCCAAGAAGGAGCACCTTAAGACGATACGGCGGAAGGCTCGCCAGGCGAGCGAGCGCGATCTCAAATATCAGAGCATCATGAGGAATCTCGTAAGACGGTAGGCACACATGTTAGTTTTTGACAACGTTTTTTTTTTTTAGGAGCTATTATGCCAGCTGTTTCGGTGCGTGCGAGTGAGTCAACTGGTCAATAGAGCATGCATGCTCTTAAGCAGAAGGTAAATTGTTATTTTTGTTACATTTTATTTCTTAACTCCCTATAGAATCCCTATTTCAAGAATCGAGACGGTCACCCAACTTTAGTAAATAAACTATATCAATCGAACGACCCTGTGAAAATTTGATACACTAGAAAATGTCGATTTTATTATATAAAACTTATTCAGGAATTGTTTAAGTTAGAAATCTATGTGTTCACATCGTATATATTTTTTACTGTATATTAATATTGGTAAACCGGACCACACGTTATTTATTGTTATTTAGTTTATGACGGTACCAATAAATACGGTTTTTCTTCCGCCAACTTTCAATTAGGGGTGTCCCACAGTTTCCGGTTAGGACACGCCTGATAGTATTCCATAAGTGCTCGCTTCGTAACGAAGCATCCACCATATGTGTTTCTCTAGCTGGTATTGATATCACCTTTCCTCTTCTTACAGAAATCATCTGCTTGTGCCCGTCATTTTCACTCTCAGGTTCATATCCTTCGTGTCGTTCGTAGTTGCGTCTTTAGGAAGCTAATACATTTAACGAGTAGCCTTTAGTTGAGCCTCAAGTGGAGTAGGCAAGGAGAACTTTGTGGCATTTTCGTGCCATCAGTAACTGCACATGGCCACTCTGCTTTATCCGATAAGTTTACATTGTTCATTTGACATCTCTCACTGACTTATTATAATATTGTACTATGACAATAGGATGTCTAAAGTTGTTCAAAGGCCAAAAATCGGATCAATCTTTAGGTCATATAAGGTAGAACAATGATAGTTTTGATAAATACGTTTCTTTGATACTCATATATTGAAACCAACTCTTTGGAAACAGCCATATACGTGTTGTTCATGGTATAATGTGTAGAGTCGTTATCAACGAAAGGACGCGACACGTATCAATGAAACTCTTTAAAGGCCCAAAGAAGTGTCTGGCGGTACTAACCGGTCCTTTTTAGGCAACATTCCGCAATAATAAGTTCTCCTTATCACATATTGAGCTCGTTTTTACATCTAAAGCCTTGAGGTGTAATTACCTCCTCAGACTCCATCTGAATTTTTATTCTAAAAATAATTACACCAATAACGGATTGTTGCTTCGGCGACGGTCTGCTTGCCCAGTGCTTTCGCCATTCATCTCTCTAACGTTTTTACCGTCCATTTTCAAACGGTGTCTTTGCATTTAAACTCATTACTTTATAATGACGTCCAATGCGACCATACCATAGAGGTACCCAGGGATTATTATGCCTCCTCGCGATAATACCTTTTTTATAGATCGCAGAAATAAGAAGGTAATATATATTCGAATTTGAACGTTAACAAATATTGATTCTATATTGAAAATTCGAAATTTGTAAAATTTGGAAAAGGTAAAGAATGTCATGATCATTTTTCTTGTCAGGCCGCTCCGAATTGCTGGTGTTGGGTGTTCGGTCGCTAGGTTTAAGGTCACGTAATGATCCAGTTGTGAATCCATACATGACTTCGTTTCATACCGGGAACTAATTGTCTGATGGGGCGCGTTACTTAGTTGTTGTTCTATTGTTCATATTGAGTCCTCTAGCCTGTCAGGTTCTTGAAGCAGCGCTAAAGGGCGATATCGAAACCTGTTGTAGAATCGACGCGAAGCTTTAAAAAATCATAACGACTTCATATAAGTACTTAGCAAATGTTATCTGCTAACGCTGCCTAGATTAGAATTTGTATACATTTTTCGAACCTTAAATAGCTTTAGACATGCCAATGCATACAATGACAGAGTATTTTTTTCGCTAAATCTTCTTTTTTGTTCTTCTTCACGCATATCCCTAAGGCGGTTATAGGATATTCTATCATCTAGCAAAGCTTTTTTTAACTGTCAACCAAGATGTCTCATTCTGTACGTTCGTTTCATGGCCCGAAACGGACTTGAGTGAGCAAGTAGTACTGCAAGTGTTATTGAGAGCATTATAAAGGACTGAAGAGAGGAATACGGAAATCCTTGGACCATTGGGAATATGTCGACAGCGGAGCGCAGCTAAAGTTATGAGCACCAGAGGTCGTTTAAATGCTGGGAGATGAATAACAAGGGAAATGGTAACCGCAACGACACATACCTTTGGACTGCTTTGCCAAAGCAAGCAACGAATGGGTGGTAAACGGGATGTGCTATCCTGGCCGGGAGAAAATGTCAAGCCTGTGTGTTAACGAAGCTCTAAACAACGAGCTCACATGACACTTCGGATAACGCGTTGCACGTTTCGCTAAAAACAATTCGTTGAATAAGGAAATGATGATGAAGTCAATAAATTTCTTCGAGCACATCGAGCGTCACGATCGTGCCCCATGCTGTTTCACTTCTAGAAAGCTAAATACCTTTGGTAGCTTTTGATAGTATTAAACATTTGATCATGCGATGATACACCGCTGTTACGACAGATGTTTGTAAGTAGGGTGATGTTTGGCGGCTTGTTTTCGTTCGTCATATAGCTCGATAGAACCTTTGATCGGGGCAATTAACGCGGGAATTTGGAAGATGACGGGTCGGACTCGCTTACGCCTGCACTAGGCATAAGCAAACAGTGTACAAGCCGCCGGACAGTTAACTGATTGCTTTAATTGCGGTTTTGTTAAAATTGTTTTGATTATACGATATATTGGTGTCATTACAGATACGTTACAAGCGAACAGCGGCGTGCGGACAACCAAGGGGTGACCGAAGATGACGTAAACGAAATCAAACAAGAAATTTCCTCGTTTAGATATGAGCTCCTTGAAGTGCTCAAGACCAGCGGGTTCAATACTTCGATGGCGTCAGGTGAATACACTTCTTCTATACACCTTTCTAATATACTGTGTATGGTAATTGTACCATCTCGTGGATGAGATGCTGTGTAAATGGGGACGATATGGTGATCCGGTAACTACGGCGGCCGTGATTGCTCATGTTTTTTCGTATTGAGCCCTCCGGCACTGTTTACACCATAGTGTTGCTTGCCTTTTTTTTGTTAGGCTTTCGTGGGAACTCTTTTGAGTCAAAACATATGCCCATAAACCCGGTCAGTGGTTGTTGTGCAACCATCGTGTAAGAGGTCTCCATGTTTAAATGTATGTTTATGTATAGAAAAATATGCACACTAGCGCTTATATTTCATGTATTGTTTTGGTTATTGCTGTCATTGCTATTGTTCTGTCTCCATCTTTTCCAGGATCAGTAGGCGGTTTAGGAGGCGGTAAGAAAGGACGACAACGGGAACGCCGACTGATGAAGGGATTCAATATCGGCCTAATCGACAGTTCTGTTCCAAGTCTCCCAGAGATCAATGTCGAAGAGATGAACGTCACGTCACGGAAGCCACCTGGCTCTCGGTTGGCCCGCCTCGCGAGACTCGCAAGCAAGAAGAGCAAACTGCGCCGTAGTCGCTGGGGGCATCTGGTGGAGGCCACTCGCAATGCGCGGGCGGCTTTTTCACGGAGCCGCTCCGAGGACTCGGTTAGCAGCCAAAACAGCTACGAGCCCTCGCGTTCCCACCACCGTACTCATTCCCACCACCAGTCTCAGCACCATACTCATTCGCATGAACATCATCAGCATCAACGGCAGCCGAACGAACCGCATCGACTCGACAATCTGTCATCGGGATCGTCCGACAATGACCTACATCACGTAAGTTCGTCGCGCTCGGAAACTGCGCTCTCGATGAGGAATCGCTTTTCTAAGAAGCTCAGGAACTTCAGCCGGTCGAAGCTTAAGCTTGCCTTTTCGGCCGAAGGTCACCGTAAGGCGATCGCCGAGAAGAAGTCCGCGTCGAGGACACTGAGCGCGCCACCCACGTCTTTGCGTCAATCGCAGCTCTCGTTAGCGCCTTCGAAACGTCATGGCGAGCGTGGTTACAACAACACGACGAACTTCAATGCATCAACGGGTGGAGCAGCAGGAACGAGTGAAGGCAATAGAAGAGGGGAAGCAGCAGAAGCAATCGGTGCTGGACAGGCAGACGGAGCCTCTGATTTGATGCGCACAGGTGAGAATAATTGTTGCAAAGATAACAACAACGAACAACAGCAACAACGTGGGGGTGTTGCTGAGTGCGTACTCCAGCTGCAGCGGCAGGACAGCGTCGACATGTCAGCCGGCCACTCGCATTCGCACTCGTGTAATGCCCTCATTATCGGGCTAATGGCTTCGCATAACTTGCCTACGCCGGGCTTGTCGCCGATCCCGAGTTGCGCCAGTTCGAAAGTACCCTCGCCGAGGAATTCTATAAATGACAGTACTTTCGAGCCGGACGATGACAGATCTATATCGTTACAAATCGACAGAATGCCGGAAGTGGTTATCGTCGAGGCGTCTTCCGACGAGAACCAGCTTCCGCTCCAGTCGCAGTCACAAGCACCATCCCCAGCGTTGACAATGTCAACAGCAATGACAACGCCACTGCCGCAGGCCACTTCAAGGCGGCAGTATCTAGCTAGCAGCCAGACTACCGGAGGTTCGGTAGCGTCGGTAGCAGCGATAGCTGCTGCCGCTGGAGCGGTAGCAATCCGTATGTCTGGATCGGCGGGTTCGAGCCCTTATCCAACTCCGGGATCTCCTGTAGCCAGTGTATCTTCTGCTGAATCATTGGACTCACTTCGTCACCATCAGCGGTCGCCCACCTCGCCTGGTGCTACGTCCGACGTTTGCACGAGTCCCCGCTCGTCTGAAACAGGTGGAAATCGAGTAACGCCCGGATCTGCTGGGTCTGGAACACCCCACCAACTAGCGCCGCCAGCATCCCCTTCCGGCCGCTCACACGACGCAGGTGCTAATGGACTACCACTATTAGTTCGAATGTATGGCATCGAGCCCGCCAATAAACCCATGAATGTTGAATGGATCTAGACAAACACCCTGTCAGCTGTGAACCGGCCGCAGCATTGATCCTTTCATCGACAATTTACATGCACTGATGCTATTACGTACCACCGAAAGGTCACTGTAATGTGCGCTTCATTTATAACCAAGCACGATGCATGTTATAGCATTGCCGTTGTTTCTAAAATATATATTACTACAGTATTATCTATTACGATCTAATGCAAGCATCAAAAATGAATTTCTTTTGCGCAACCTTCCCGTTGTAGTTGCTCCATCGGCGCATCTAGCTTCGAAGGGTTAGCCAACAACTTCATGAAGACTAGGCGAACTAATTGTGTCTTGAGGGGATGCCTTTTGCTTTGCCACATACAAACGACCAGATAAATACAGATACGGATACGCGAAGGAGGCAATCAATAAAAGCGTCTCGACACTCGCAGCAAAGCAGTAGCGTGTCAAGCATAGCGAGCAGAACCCCCGCAGCTAGAATAGAGAGACCAACAAGAAGACAGAACGACTAACTAGCGAAGAACGTACCTATAATGCGTTGAAGTAGTAAGGACGTTCGTTCAATGAACGCAAGCTGCCTTCCATTGCTGCTATTCCTTCCAATTAGATCGTTCACAAGCCAAACAAGTAATCTGCTTGCTCCGGCTAGATGAAAGTTCAAGCCAAATAAATGAATAACTATCTCGACATCGTCATCGGGGCACCGTAGAACGTGCGTGACAGGATGCCGTGTGCATCAGTTTTCTAAACAGTAATCAGACGTCAGTGATCAGACGTAGCGCCTATTGACGCAGACCGCGGCATCATCGACGCCGTTTGCGCTGGTAATCACAATTATACGGCGCATACGCATAGTACGATACTTCCAGCATTTCGTCTCGCTGTGTTCTGACTATACAAGTTCATTATTCAGACCATTAAGTGGACTGTGGAGCGACCATCCACTCAGTGGTCTGAACTGATAATATAATAGAAGATATTGGCTATAGCGCTATCTTTACGTTTGACGGCCTAACCCCTCTTCGCCTAGGAAACAGGCCACAGTTATTCGACGTATCAAAACAGGCACTAGGGTTTGAAGATCATTTGTTGTTAACCAGTTTTCATTTCGCAAGCTAACAACAGGAGGAAAGCCGTATATATTTGCCTAACGTTTCGACCACTATATTTTAGTAACGACGACAACGATAACGCTTATGCAGTTGGTCGTAATTTTGCTATGCTGAGTTGTCAACAATTTTTTGTTGCTAGCCAATACGTCGGAGTACGTAAATGCTCGTCATTGTACAAAGTAGACGCCTTCGAACAACATAGAACTAAGGAAGATACAAACCAAGTCGAAACGAAAAAGAAGATAGATGTGGCAAGATGAAGGACGAAGCCAGGAAAACCCAGAAATTTGAAGCATGTTCATATGTGCTAAATGGCAGAAATAAACTCAGCTGGTAGAAGTAGACGCTTACGTCGCTACGGTAATTATGATGATGTTGATCAGATGATGTATGCGAGCTACAATGTCGCGAAACTTATAGGAACGAAAAAAACTGCACAGGACGCGAAACTATACTATATACAGATAATGAGGAATAGAGAGTGGAGCTGTTTTCTACTACTGACGAGTGACTGTACTTCACGAGTATATATTTAGAAATAGCATTAATTCGATTAGATAACTAAAAATGATAATGCTAAACCGATACTGTAACGGTGATGATCGTATAATGATAAATAGCCCAGGTGGGTCCCGCTTCCGTGCCATGTCACGTAAAGCTGTCGCTAGCAGCCAGTACGCGCTGCTTGGAATCATGCAAATGGAATCATGCATGGAACCAAACAAATGGGCACGATCTGTCTAATGTAACTAAATAGGTGAGGTTGCCTGAACAAGTCGAACAGCATGTGGAGGTACATACACATTTTTGACTTGCACATTTTTATCAAATCTCTTGTACGATACCACATTATTACTACGAACAACAAAAATGAAGTTAGGAGCAATCATGTAACTATAGAAAAACATGCGTGTAATTATGATAATAATAGTAGAAACTATTTAGTAACCATCTGCGCCATTTGTCTCGATTGCCACACCCCTTTTCTAGTTCTCCTCAGTTTTCCTGATTCGGACGCCATATTTTCTTACTGCACATACATTGGACCAACGATTGGATGATTGCAGAAATAGTCACCTACGATTTATTCTGTTTTTTTTTTTAGCACCCTGTATAATTCGTTCAGACTATTACATAGTATGTTCATTTCAGGCTCTTCTTATTATTGAAAGCATTCCCTTTAGCTATCGATTGATGGTCTATAACCTCGTGAAGGATCACAGCGTTCGCCGGTTCTTTATGTTAACATCGTGTATGCCCTTGTCACCCCTTTGAAAATAATCGCTTAATCTAGCTTGCACGTTTAACCGGGTGAAGTACGGACGCCTTAAAATATCGCTGCACTTTAACGGTAATGGGGAGCCGCTACGGCCAGGATTCAACGAAAACTAGCGAAGGAGAAATGAAGCAATAGGCACGAATTAGTCCAACCTAGCCTTACTGTGAAACCAAGCCAGGTACGAAGTAGTGTAAACCAGACCCTAAGTTTTGTCTAAATTTACGTAGCTTATAGAAAAGGACTTAGTAACAGAGTGGGCAGCTAAAATAATGCAGTTATCATAACGTAGGTCGATTATAAGGCTTAGAAATGCTCGAAAGAAGGCCATAAATAGAACTGTTATTGAAGGATTTGCAACTCGAGGGTAGACATCCGGGAAAAATTGTGCTCTATAAATCATTCTTCTTAATCGAGATCGTCACCTATTGCTGCTGGTCTTACCAGACTCAAGCTACCATTTTAACTGGCAATAACAAATAGTAATTAGTATTACCGCTAGAAACTTATTACTGTTATTATGTGATCGATTGGGGCAATACAGTGTTTTTCTTGTTCGACATGTGGAAAACGAAGTTTAGTTTTTGAAAGGATCTATGCTTCTGCTTAGGCATCTGAAGTAGCATAAGTGTTACTGATAACAATAATAACTACTATAGTAAAAGAACCTGAAAACCTCAGCATCATCGCGTCCATCAACGCCATGACCCATCTATGACAGAGTGTTTGTAAATTTTGAGCAAACGTGGAACACACAAACAAACATATTGGCCAGTGTTATACATACAATGCAGTGAGGAAGTGCTCTACATTGAGCATTTATTGGACAAAGAGAAATATTGTTCCGACAGCCCCTTCATGTTAATTAGTTATTCAGCCACATGTCCTAAGTAGATTTCTATAAAGGAACGTTCTCCCAGAAATGATATTTATTTGTAATAATTTATAATAATGCAAGGACCAACAAAGGTGCATTTTTTATCTCGCTCACAGCCTTCGTTAGGTTTTCCCGGTTAACTCAGAGACAGACTGACGCACGATGGTGCACGGTGGTGGATGTTCCTTTTTATTCACCTTAGTTGATAAGAGTCAGCTGAACTTTAAATTTTGAAAGTTAATAAAGTTGGTTCGAAACTAAGAATTTCCTCATGCAAAGGTAAGAATGTCAACGATCGAAAAATCTGGGCAGGCTCTCTGCCACTTCGCGTGTCACTCAAGGCAGTGCTAAGCCGTGGATAATTAGCGACGCTCACATGTAATAGTCAATGTTGTCTCTTTAGAAGGGCAACGATCAACAGAAAAGCCCGAGCCAAGTCCTAAATCGACGGACTCTACAGGCGACGTTGCGGCGCCCGATCCAACTCGTTCTGAGAACTTACACGTCGGACTGAATTGGATTATATGGGCTAGGAACCGTATACGGGGTTGCAAACCTATTGGGCATTACGGAAACTTCTTGTTTGCCATCAACAAACGAAACAGGTAGCAGAAAAAGTGCAATGTCCGATTACGGCACGAAACAGAAAAAGGTCATATGGACGTTACAAGTGCATGAGAAAATAGCAATCAGGATAAAGACGGAGGCGCCGTTTTCCGGATAACAATAATAATAATTATTCGATTGACTTATTAAAAGGTTTACAATTGCCACACTGATCATAGTTGCTATTATTATTACGATAGGACAATGCCGTTTACTCAAATGTATGATTTTTAATCACTGATTATGCGAGAGAAGCGCGTACCGGTCCGTATATAGCAGCTGAACGAGTATAGGACACGCGTAGTACTTATTTGTTGGCTGGTGTCGATGGCTAAAACAAATAGGAAGAAATTGCTTGGGATGTGTACTGGCTCGCAAGATAGGCTAATCATAACGCGTGCGGGCCGAAATCTTCTTAATTGAAAAAAGAAAAAAGCCTAGATGCCAGCCCGTCGCTCACGACCCTCCGGAAGGTCACATACGTTTTCACCGGGCTCTACAAACAAGGCCAAACTTGATGATGGACAGCCATATCGTTCAGGTTGGCTGGCATAGTACCCGATATAGAAATCTCGCTTGACGTATTTTCGAACAAGAGCTACTTCGAGGTTCACTACACGAGTACAATTAACACGACAATAAACCGAATAATGTCATGGATAATAGTACTTTGAACTACATACGCACACACACATACTGAGCTAGAGTTCTGATCAAACGTCTGAACCTCAATCACAGTACATGCGCTTATTTGGTACATTTATTTTGCGATCCGATTTTCAATGTAATAGAGTCATTAACGAACGGTGTTGAACAAGCGGTACTGGCCCCATGACGGTGCAACAGTTGACTTCGGGGAGGCGTATGCGATGTAATATTGCTGGGAGCCCGAATACTCGTCGCGCAGTATAGGCGCCGTACGTAAATACGTGGTCAATACGTGAAGGGAAATCGGGCTTACCCGGGACCAACCCAGCCTAACGACTCTAACCTTCCAGCCTTTCTGCCGCCGTAGACTATAGGTCAGCTTTTACTAGCGGCAGAGTTGGTAGAGAAGGATAAAGTTATTATATAACATGATATATTGCATTTATTGTTTTACGATAGTCGACACACGTTGCTCTCTACCGTTCCAGGTTATGATATGCAATACACCCTATATATTCTAAATATTAGCTAACTCTATCGAGCTTGCACATCCTTCTCCGTCCTTAAAAAGGTTACACATATAGAAATAACCCGCTAATATTTACATGCTCTGCGAGAGGTCTATTAACTGAACAATCCTATGGAAATTGTTTTTGCTTTTGTCCTGAAGCCAAAGCCTCCTACACGCTGTAGTAGTGGTTGAAAGGTTTAACAAACCGATGAACGTTGCCTGGGTATCGACCGCTGGTTGTTAAAACTCGGAGATGGGCACTCCGATGTCTATCGTATCCTTCGATTTGTAGATATCTGCTATGTCTAAGCTATACATGGAGATCACTCTGACAGAATCCCTTCTATTAATTTTGGCATGCGTTATGCTTTTCGTTTACCATAGCAGAAATGCAATTATATGGTGCATACTCCAAGCCATTTTCAGGACAAACTTAAAACTTGTATATAAATTGCTTATTTATGTTGTTCATTAACTGGCTCGTTACCAAATAGCCGGGGGCCTTACGTTTGAACCTTACATAAATTGAACGCAGCGAAAATCCTTCGCCGCTAAATGACGTCCCCTCTTCCATAACGAGAAAGCGGTCAACATAGTATTCTTCCCATGCGCCAACATAATAATAGTGTATACTCTGAATGGAAAAGGAAATCATTGCTTGCTACCTATACGTACGACAAAAAAACAACACTAGACAAAAACAAAATGGTTGAAATAGAACATTAACACAAGTATGAGTAACGAAAATTAATAGTAATACGAAAGAGAAGGAGAGCAAATGATCGACAGGAAAAAAAAGGCTCTTGTTAGGAGGTACTTGTACAATGCTGTATCTAATAATAAGGATATCCGCTGTTTCTTTACCAATCGTGTTTTCAATTAAAAAAAAAACTAATTTATACGCATCCTGAATAACGAAGCAGGTGAGACGGATTACGTACAAAGCTTTATTTATTTTAATGTAAATTAATGAATATTTGTTTTAGGTATCATTTGAATAAGTTATGTGTATAATTTCAGCTATTTTGCGATGCGGCTTGAGACTTTCTTTGGGCGAGCTTTGCTTCGTCAAACAATAGGCTATCGCTTTAGGTAGCCACTAAATGTAAGTACTAAATGTAAGTAAATTTTATATACCCGTGAGATAATAGACTAAAAGCCGATGTTATTTAAACGATGACGCTAGAATTCCACTTGTTACAAAGTCGCTCGATTTAGTCAGCATTTCCAATGGCAAAAAAACTTCAGCAAACATTATTAATGCCTTTACTTAAACCGATTAGAGCCCGTTTCATCTATATAAGTCAAATATGAAAAAAAAAAATAGAAATATAAGGGAATCCTGCCCATGCGTGAAACGTGGTCAATACCACATCTGGAATATGCAAGGGGCTTTACGCCGAACCCAAGCTATAACGGTGCCCCCTTTCATGGGGATATTTGACTTGCGTTCCTGTCTTCTGACCAACACCGGTTGGATAGTTTGCTGTCAACAGGTATACATAGCAATACAAGTTCCTTTTTGAACTAAAAAAAAATGATATATATATATAATTTTTTTCTGTTATATTCTTCCCATTTCTATTTTATCAAATAACCCTATTATCAAATGTCAATTGCTTTCGTATAGACGTAGTAGCTCCTTTGGTTATTTCCACCCGTTTTTCCTTTGGTAAATCGTCGGATCAAGCACCGTTGCTTTTATTTTGGACTTCAAAGTATCTATATTTTATGCAAATTTATATATAATATTTATGAAGCCGCGTTTTCGACACGTGGTTTATTTTATCAAGAAACTAACGATATAACCAATGTACGGTCATTGTACGTGTTGCATGTACGGAAGACAAGAGATGTAGGCCTACTTAGCAGTTATCTTTCTGCAAAGTGGCTCAAGACGATGACTGTCGACGAGCCCGATGAGTCGAGTGAACCGCATTGTTTATACTGACAAAGCCCTCTTTTAGGAAGCACGTTCAACTACGAGGGTACTTGTCGTACGTGGTACATCTATTCCGAACCGTTTCAGCGTCTGTTTGCCCTCGGCTGAGGCCAAACAGGAGCTAATAAAAATGCTGTTTCTTACGATCCTATACGACATCGTTAGGACCAAGAACAAGTGCAAAATTTTGCAATCTGCACAAATGGTGAAAATACCGTAAGCAGCGAACGAGCTTTCCAACACTGTCATTTGGATAGCAGGAGTCGAAAAATAAAAATAATACCACACGAGCGACCTGGGGTACGCTAATCGATTAAAAAAAAAAATAGGTCAATAGGTTGTTGACTGTTCCAGTTTTCACATGTCTTAGACTTTCCGCTGTTTTTTTGCCAACCAAAACCGCTAACTAGTATTGAAATTTTGATGCCTTATTTTGTTCGTAATGTAAGAAATAAATCACGCAAATTATGTTGGTTTGAAATAGTTACCAGCTAAGTAATCTGGGTTCTGGGAAAGATTCTATTTTTGGCTGCTTGTATTTCAGGAGCACAGTTTTTACCAGATGCTATGGCTGATCAATCGTAGCAAAAAGAAAAACAGACGAAATGGAATCTTGCAGCTGTACGCATCGCCCTCTAGCCTTGATTGGTTCCATCTATGAATAAATGATTTGAAGGAAACCAGGCTTTGAAGACTTATATGCTTCGGAGTGATGGTTAGTATATATTAATACATCTGCTAGGAGTTACAAATGCTGATATCTATTATTTTAATCCATTACATTTCACAGTTGTCGGGAGAAAATAACCAGAGTGGTGTTCAGTGAACACATAACACCCGCTACCAAGCCATTTAATTCATTAAAATCCGATAATAGCTAATGCAGATTTATTGCGTTGTATGGAGGGTAAAGGGGGTCCGCATGGAACGCGCGGTGCCTTAGAGACGAGACTGGTACGAAGATAAATAGCTGTTCTCACGGAACTCGCAGGATCAGGATAAAGGATAAAACTGCAAGCTCGGTCAAGGCTATCATTAAACGATTGGTTTTAAGAACATTTTTGAAGCGACCGTTGTTGTTTTGTAAAGGCCGTGAAGGTTTCTTCATGGCCAAAACTAGTCACCATAGCTAGAGGCGCAGAAGATGCGCATAGAGTCGATAACGCTTCCAACAAAGGATGGTAATAACCCATAGAAGAAACCTCTGGAGGATGTGCCTGAACGATAAAGACGATACCCTGTTTAGTTGATCTCGTTTTCTAGCGATTAGTAACACGGGATGAACCCGGAAAAATAGTATCGCCTTATTTGAGATGCGCGGATAAATAGACACCTGTTTCGACCCATACTAAAACTTTACCAGCACTCAAAAATTAATTCAACGTTAAAGTACACTTTTCGCTACGTGACGCCTATGCTAAAATTTCTCACACGAATCCCGAGCTGTAACGTATGCAGGCTCGTAACCGTGTACCACAATAGCCAAAGGTAAGTACGTAAAATACAGATAGCTTCCTACGTAAATATCTGCGTGTAGTCCGAAGACGTTTTTGTTCTTTTTTAAACTGACATAAAGCTTTTTCATTATGCATGGATGTAAACTCCACGACAAGATGTCAAAACAAAAGCCGAGTTGATCAAGCGAGGGCCCATTTTGTTCGTAAGCAGACATTTACGGCAATAATCGTTTATGCATCAAGCGCCGCCACCTTCAGCGCGAGGATACGGTTTCGTCACTGGCCCAAAATGCCAAACAACCAGATTTTGTCTTCCATGTGGTCTAGCAAATTGATTTGTAAAGTGGACTAATCAGATATAGAGAACCGGGCTTGAGTCGTCCGATTCCAGCTAGTCGCTCTAAGACAGAGGCCCCTAGCATATTCCTAATTGTATAGAAAGGTCGTGTCACTCCAAAAAATGGAGTAGGTCCGTTTGGTTGTTAACACTTTGTACTGCAATCGTTTGAAAAAAGCTTTTCTTAGCTTAGCGAAATGAAGCGTCCATGAGGCACAAGGCACTGGAGTGATTTTCGCAATTGGGTCCTAATCAACTCGGTACGATCGTAAGAGGTTCTAATTACATTAGAGGGTACTTTGCCCTGCTTCCGTAAAGAAACTGCCGGTTCCAGTTTGAGTTACAATAAGGTATCCCGTAATGTGGAATAACCGTATTTCCGTAAAATAATTTCGTTAAACGAATTTTCTTGCGCAGGGACCGTCCCCGATCAACTGGGTTGTATTCAATGCCAATGTTATTAATCTCCTTAGCAATTCTGTGAGCATTCTTTTTTACTCAGCTTGCCGGAGCTTGACGGAGGACATCTTAACGTACAGCAAGGTCGCAAATGCCAAGGGCAAACTCTATTCCAAAAAAAAGATTTCACCTGTAGACAAATCTCTGCTTAGCATTACCTCACATACCCTTTCTGTGACCGCGGCAAACTGTCATAATGAACGGTGCAGTTCTAGAATGTTAGAGTTTATGAGCTTCTAGAATTTATTCGTGGGTCACGCATGAAGGCGCAGTGAGCCCCTTTCACAGAGGTTCAGCAGAATCGTTTCTTAAGTGTCTACACAAAGGATTCGAAATTCGACATCTCTTAGTAGGCGGCGGTTTCTTTAGAAGCTAAGTATGGAAGAGCTATCGGTGCACGTGCATGCCTGTTGGAATTAGCTGAGACCATGTTTCCATCACTGCACATCGTTGATTGTATCTGGTGGCCTGTATCCTTGCCATTCTATGCCAATCTAATTGCTATCACAGGAAATTCCTATAAGGATTTGTTCCGTATCTTCACTTATACGTACTGTAAGAAGATTTATCTTGCAGATGAAATGCATTAATATATATATATATATATAAATATATATATTGTAAAGATTAATAGCAGCAGTGATTTTTGAACGCTCGCGTCAGCTATTAAAGCATTTAACTGATGTTACTAACGAACATAAAAATCATGGTTTAGGTAAGTGTTCATTACATAACAAGACATATACTGAGGTATATGGGTAGTCATGTACATTCGTCGTACAATCAGGGTTGGTTTAGGTTGAACTATATATACAGTGCAGGCCTTTGCCGGGGCTAGCCATTATCGTTCTGATACAGTAAAGATTTAGGTAATGCGTTCTTCATACGTGATGGTACCGCTATTTTAAACTGAGCACCTGCTAAGGAAGCAAGCAGATTGAGCTAGCGCAAGAGTTAGTTAGTTAGTTAGGACGGATAGAGTGGACTTTAACATATGCTTACGCACGTTCCGAATGCTAAATAAGATTATTCAGGCCACAGATGAAGCAAAACTCTTTCGAAAGGCCGAAACCTACAACCAGGCTCCTATCGCTTAATCTCCTCTAAACGTCACACTGTACAATGTGGACCATTGGAACGAGTTTTGCAAAGTCTGCAAGAAATCTCTTGGCCAGCTATTCGTCGTAGCACACGTTGTCGCAAGGGTTGCAGATGTAGATGTTGTTCTCGCTAGGTCTCTTTACGGAGTTGGCTACGTTTAGAAAACCGCAATAGGCGCTATTGTGCCCATGCTACTTTAGTGGTAACTTGTTTGCCTACTAACTTTAAGAATGCGCGGTGGTCAAAGTTCGAATACGAGCTTAGGTACACGTCATTTCGTGTTCGGAATTAGCCGTCTGAGCCTATATCTAAAGGTTTTAGTACCGAACTTGAAGTTGGAAACAGTTTTTAATAAACGCTGTTAAGTAAGGTTTGCTTGACTGCCCATAGCTTCACTATTAAGGGCGAGTTTCTATGTTTAAGTTTCAGATTCAACAATATCTCGCGTTCGTATCGATATTGTCTGTTACAGATGAACGTTTGACTAGCATGAAATTATTACCACTAAAGAACAAGCTAATTGATTCTAAGGGATGCGCTTACCGTTGAGTAGACGTAGTTCTAATTAGATCTAACGTTTTTTTCAACGTCATGTATGTAGCTCATGCAACGTCGCGTTTTCAAGATGATTTATTGACGGATCCAATTCCGCGTCAAACAGTGTTTCACTATATATCCCAAAATGCTTCCTCTATTTCGGCCATATTCGCTATCAACTTGGTGACGACCATCCTCATGTGCCGTTAGAATGTTGGCCTATCCTTCGAAATGTACGTGCAAAGTATGGCGGTAAAAGCTCGCTCAGTCTATATACAGACGACCTGCGAACGGCGTTTATTGAGATCAAAAACTTTGCATTCTGCATTGCTATTCCTTAATTTGAGAATACTACCTTTACGCAGACGTCCCTCTGCAGGGCTAGACATGTATATAGGCACGACATGTCTGCAGAACTGAACATGTCAGTATAATGGCTACAATTATTGTAAGTCGGTCTGCGGTATCTCGTCTATTGAGTCAAACATCGCTTCATCAGAAGCTCAAAAGGCTCCCAACAGGACTTATGGTTACTAGCACCGCCTCAATTTCCTTCATCGATTACATAAGTTTCTTTGTTTTAGTGAAATCTTCAGATTTCTCTCTAAACGCACCCTCTCTGTTTGATACACATTCAGTAACACTCGATGTTAGCCAAACGTGACTTACCATGCAACGTTTTGTATTGGAATTATTTCGACACAAACAAGCGATCCTACCTGGTTTTTATTACCTCGATTACAATATTCTAATTGGTATATCGTTCGCTAATAGCTTGCTCGAGAGCACACGCTTCGTATATATGATACCAGCCTAGGTCGATACTGCGAAATTCCGTATTATACCAGAATACTGTACAATGGTACGATGCAGGATTAAGGTCAGACAAATTTCACAAAAATGTCAGTTGTCAAGCGTGTCGGTTGCTTTTTAAACTGTCTAAATTAAAGGGAACGAGAGAGCTTGCCGCTCTACCATTTGCAGGGTAACCTAAATATAAATCGAGGATGCTTGAGACTTATGGAACTGTCAGCTCTCTCATGAGCATGTTAAGTGCTCTTGAGATATGGAAAATATCTGCAACATTTGTGGCTCTCTTCTGTTTTTTTGTATTGGATCGTTCACAGCGATCAGTTCGTACTTACTAAGTAACTTGAAGAGAACTTCTCAGAAAGGCCACATGTATACAGCAAGCAAACAGCGCTTTGACATGTATATCACATACTACAAACTATTTGAAAGTGAGCAAAGTAGGAAATATGGGATGTTATACGTATTTATGACTGTAGGGTTCCGTGCATAGACAAGGGTCACGCAACTTCTATACGAGTCGCTCAAAATACAGCTTGCCATTGCCTAAACCTAGATCGCGTATATTTGCAACGAAACGGTCCTGTCAATGACTCTCTAAGAGACCTAATGTGAGCCAACTTCGGCGAGGTTTTAGCTTGCAGGCGATATTCGCTGGACTTTTGGTTTGCTAGATTTTACAATGTCCGGTAGATGACCACGTCGGGATAGCCGTTGCAACGGTACCCCTGAGCCGAGCTGGCTCGTTGTGTGTAACAGCTTGAGATACAAATCTGACTTCTTTCCTCAGCCAAAAGAGACTCGCCTCTTTCTGAGGTTCTTGTTTTCGTGACATATAAGATAGTTACTGTATATAAGTAACGGGTATTGAAAATAGGGCCGCAAGCAGTAACCATCAAATAAATAGCGACCATCGAATACATTGCACCAATTTATTACTTTTCATTGCAACGGCGGCATTACGAGCCGCAGGTCGAGATCGAGTAGCAAGAGTATGGGTTTGAAATACGATTAGTTAACAAATTTCTATAAAAATCGCGAAGGTGAATAATCACAGTTGATAATGGGTTTAGTTTATAGATTCAAAAAGCTACACGTACCTAGGTACGAATTTGTATAACATTGCAGCCTATCAAAAGCAATTAATTTTATTTACTGTTTACTAGGTACTTTTGAAGACGTATAGAAGATAACAAAGGTGATAGGTTTAATAGCATATAAAAAGGGTCCAATGAGCTGAATAACAACGATGAAGGGATAGTCTTTAGTACAGCTAACGTGAAGCGGACTGTAGAACTCCGCGAGTCTTTTTCAACTCTCCGTGAAGATTCCAGGTGCAGATACCGAATATAGTGTGACCTCCGATACGGGGTTGCACAATTATTTTTATTAGCTAACTGACGAAATATACCTATAGTAAAACCTGCTGGGCGTTATTTATCATTATGGAATTATCATCGGTCTGGATGGTTTGGAAGGCTTTTATTTGGCTTGTTTTCGGCCATCTTTAGGCCCTACTAGTTACCGCGACTTTTTTGCAGCTGCATTACCGTTGAGCTTGACTTATTTTGTTTTCATCGAAATATACGCAGCTTGACGCCTTCTCGTGTTAGCTGACTTTCAATCAGTAAGTTGCTACATGTTTGTGTCTTTCTATTTGTGGTTGACGCCATCGTGTAGTTATGCGAAGAGACGGAATGACAAAGACGTTCTGTGATGTGCGTTCTCAGCATCGTTTCATTGCGTGAGTGAATGGGGACAAATTGTGCGACGACAGAAGCAGAACATCGAGCTAGAGAAAGAAACGCGGATAGCTAACGTCACTGGTAACGCAAAGACAAAACCCATGAACCCGGCAAACACCGTAGGTGCTTTCATTTAACTCCCTGCGATTTAACAAACGGCCACGCCTTTGTCGGCCTTTAAAGCGGTGTTTAAAGTTTAGCCTGTGTGGGGGAACAGGCCTTTTCCATTATTCGGATTATAAAACGCTGCAGACTGCATGCTTACCGCAATTGTAGATCGTAGTTGATCGGGACGGTTTGTCAAGCATCGTACTGCTTGCAGTGGTAGTGGGCTTCGCGAAGTCTGATTTGCTACTGTTGCCGTCGCTGCTACTCTCATAAATACAAACAGAAAGAGTTTTACCTTTGTTTCCTGGCGGGGTCGATGCTGTTCTTGCGACAGCTTAAGCAACAATATAAACCGGACAAGACTACGTTTACCTACATGCACTGGGTCGTGTTGCAGTTGGCATATATATATAGTATGCCCTCAGCACAACTAGAAGGCGTGCGACTTAAAAAATTCGCTTATAAAGGTCGGTCGGGACGCACGGGGTGTGATGAACGCAACGTTTCACGATCGTGCTTTTGTACAATTGCTGCATTCATATTTAAGAGAGTATATATATATATATATATATAATAAGACTAACTAAGTATATGGATTTTATGAGAGGGATCATATTGTGAAAACGCATATATACGAGAGGATAGAAAGTACGCTATAATTGGTGCTGTGTACTCGTACGTACGTGCTGTGTACGTAATAATGTAACATATAGTTTATAAAGCAACCCTCTCAGCCGGACATGCACTACTAATAATGCAAACAATAGTATGAGCCAGCTAAATGAGAAATTGATTCCTGATAAGGAGAACTCCCCTATTGCAGATTTGTTTCGTTCGTTGTTCGAGTTGATTGTTCGTTCGAATTAATGAAAACCTGATGTGTGAAAGGACTCTAAAGCAAACTGTCTCGTTAGGCTTCTATAGAGTTTACTACAAAACTGTGCTAGGATGCTCTGCGTTCCGATTTTTTCGTAAATTCGCAAATTTTAACGCTCCTTCAACACAGAAATCTTACATAAAAAGTATATCGCGTAAAAATGTTGTACGAGATAGTATGTAGGTCTGTGCAACGGATATTGCTATGCCAGAGGGCGGTATTTGCCCACTCTTAGAGGAGTAGGTTTTTCTAAGGAAAGAAATGTACTGCATTTCCATAAATCACCACCTTCGCCTGTTAGCCCTGCACCAAAACAATATCAAGAACTACGAGACCACATATACGTAGTAGATTGTATAACAACCACTGAGGAAAGCACGCAGATACAATGCAACATGGAATAATCTAACGGAATGCCTGCTTTCAATAATATTTTATTTTTCCATTTAGCTTAGTAAAGACACGCGACAATAACGTGCAGCCACTGTCACCTTGAGATACGCTGTGGATAATGGTCTGAGGCATCAACGAAAGGGATTCATCATTACTTCTCTTGTCTGCTCAAGGACCTTGCTTATTTTTACTTTTGGTAACTTAAAGAGTAACTTTCAGGCGTGTTCCCGTCGTCGTTGTTGTTGCTTGCTATCAGTAATCTACAAAGCTTTACATGGTAAGCGTTAATTAATAGTGAACAATAAAGACTTTAATGGGAAAAAAATTGAGATTGTACCATCGGAGATCTAGATATCCTACCTTGCTTGTAATATCTACGGTTCGCTTCTGGACTTGGACTACTTGTTTTACATATAGATGTGAACACACCGTTTATAATAAGGGATTCAGTTTGGTAAAGCGAACAGGTGGGACTCCGCGTTATGGTACAACGGCAATGCGTTTTTTTTGCTAAATTTAGGAAGCTTAGGTTGGAAACCGGACAGAGACACGTGTCCTTTTGTACTGGCGGACACCGAGTTTTTGAAGCAACACTTAACGACAGTAGCGACGAACGTAAACTTCTATCCTAAAAACTTATTTCTGATAACAAACGAATGGTTGTTTTTAATTAATGTTGATATTATCTGCTAGGCAAACTTTATATATGTTATTTCGCCGAGTTACATCTAGGTTTTGCGTCTCGTCGTTTTGGTCCACCCAAGAAATATATTGATAAAAAATATCCATAAGCTGACTTTGTTCAATGCTGTTCGGGAAATTGACTAATGTAAAACTGCGCAATGATAGGGGAGCTGGGCGTGAACACGAAATAAATCGGTGAACGAAACATGTCATTATAAACAAGATACGAGGTAACGCACGGCGTTGCGAGATTGCAGTCACTTCTGAAATTATCAAAGACTTTCAATTATTTCTAGAGATTTATATAAGGGAAATAGACAAGGTTTACTCAGCGTGGCTGTGTTATAAAGCAGGCGGTAATTCGAGGTAGAGCAAAGATGTTCCATAACTGCATACAAATAAACGATCAAAAAAAGGTGTTGCTCACGATATTACTTTTGAGCAACAGTCGTCTGCCGTTCTGAGATGCCACGTCGACTCCGAGGCCGAATTAAAGCGCTGAACTAACGAATTAGCGTAAAGTTACGAGAAGGGCGACGGTCCCCGTGACGACACGACGGTGGCACGTTTACCTGCTATAATTAAAGACATGTGAGGTGGTCTCTGTTCAAAATAGGGATTTAAGGCACTTCATGTTGTGCTGGTAAGGGACCGCCAACAGTCTGTAGCAAAGCTTAATGTTACTACTAGATTTTGAAGCTCGATAATGCATTTAGTATTCTAAGTTGAACAATATATTCCGACTATAGGGTCAAACGGAATTTTTCATATTTTATATCCCGTTTTGTGCTCGCATACAAGACTGAAAGTAAATTTTTGGGAAATGCATTTAAGCCGAATTATCTGTCTTGGTGGAACAATCGGCCTGTGAGACTGAGTGGTAACTTAGACTTCTTTCGTCCTTTTTCTGCTTACCTCTTGGGCTAGCAGAATCCAGTTGCTGTCCTTCCTTGATCCCTGCCTAGAATAGCCATTGCAATGAGTTCGTTGGCAATGTCACCGAAATACTTTTTAGATAAATATTAGAAAGCACTGGCAGGCTTCGCTAACGATTTTCACCCTTATTACGTTGCAAAGACTAAGCCAGCAGCAAGCAGGACTGCACAAAGCTTTTTGGCTATTCCTACTGAGGTTTCGATAAAAGGCAGAATTGAATTTGGAAGAACTTTCGAGGTATAATCTTCTTCTACTGCTGCCATCAATGGACTTTTTTCTTCTTCTAACTATTCACAATTTGACAAACACACACGCACACATATATATGTATAGCGAGCGAGAGACCAACATCTACAACTAATAGACGTATATAGTCACAGTCGTTGGGGCATCCTCAATAGGATAACCACATTAAATTCTCGTTTCAAGGATAGTCCACTCTCTGAAATGTGATTTCGTAAAAAGCCGGAATGGGCGCATTTCCTATCGTCGTCGTAACATAATTGTGGAACATGGAATAGGATTGCTCAACAAAAGATACGGTTTTTGCTGGCGATACCGTAAATATGAGTAATAGGATATTACCAAGGATTCGAGTGAACAATGTGACGTAATAGGTAACAGAAAACATTGTGTGGTCATAATGTTTTAGGACCGTAGCGCTCTTCTTCCTTGGACAGTATCCAGCGCTATCGTTATAAAAAATATACGATTCTAATGCCACACGTATTGTCGTATTCATTCTTTCGTGTCAGATCTAACTGTTTGGGTTGATAGGTAGTGATCAGGATCAGAGAATGCGCGGCGACCGATTAAGTTTTCTGCCATAAAATAACATACCGAAGGATTGCTTATCATGGGGGATCACGCTGCTTCGACCTAACACTTTGAATAGGGAAAAAAGCAGACTGAACAGCCAGTTGACGGTAAGTCAGTCGTCGCTGATACACTACCGTCCGCCCCAGCCGTTCGGAAACAAGTCAGTCAAATCGAACCAGACTGAAGAAGGTAGCACCGCACCTCGCTGTACCAGGACTGTCAAGCCCTTACGCAAGTCACGTCAGTAGTTTAACCGGCTAGCACTTGCCTCACGCTTTGTACCCTTTCTCCCATTCCTACCCCTCCCCTTCGCGCGCAACCCGCCGCTGCGGATCCAACTATGTAGGGCTTCTCCCAGGCGCCTGCGGGGCAACTTGCGCTTGCACTTCCGGCGGTAACGCCATCAGTAAACATTTCGGGGCTCCGCGGCATTCCATAAAAAAACTAACTCGAACCCGTACACTCCACCTAAACTAAGCCGATTTTCTACCCACATAGCCGCTGTTTGCTTGTGTCCGTATGAAAGTACGAAATGACTTAAATAAAAATTCATTAGAATTTTAGCCGCCCTCGTCCCCTGTATGAAGCCCAAAGCCAAATCTACGGGCAAACAAGACCAATGCTATTGGTGAACACAGCGTTTAACTGTTCTATCACTTGATGAAAAGTTGATCAGAACAGAAGCCACTACAGCCAACTTCAAACTAACTTAACTTACGATATGTGGCGCACTAGCGCGATGCTTATAAAACCGCTATGAATTGGTCATTTTACGTGCACTAATTCGCTTTCTTTCGTAGAAGTTAACCTCAATTTTTCTGACGATTCACTGATACGAAAATTGAAGCATTAACAAAAGTTCGTAACTCGAGTGCGCGGAGCTTGAAGTAAGACCGTCCAGATTTCATTTCGACAGTGTGATCTCGGATTCGGCCTAAAGAAATCTGGCGAACTTCACAGTGACAGTCCTAAATGGCAGTTGAAGAGAGGAGCAATGTAACTTTTAATGATTATAATATTGTTTTGGCCAAAAGTATACTAGCAAGCAACAGTAAGGACAAACTAGGAGCCGTCCTCATCGATAGCCATATTGTAGCGTATTGATTAATCTGTATTACTTGATTGTTTAATACCTGGTTTTTGAAGCCAAGTTTTGGGGTGGGTTAAGTAGTCTACCTAACAAAAATTCAACACCATTTGATTTTGCAATGACGTGACTTTTTATACCTAGTATTTCATAATTTCGACATATACGCGAGACCTGCCAGAACGCTGTCGTCGTGTATATTTCAACAATTACGTAATATGAAAAGATACTTTTAGCGTAGTTCATCGGATATATAAGGTAGAAGCTGTCATGGTTTTTCTGTCCGATAGATTACCGAATCTCGCCACGTTTTTATTTTTCGGCTAGTTTCAACAAGTCACAATATATTTCAATTTTAGGATGCCTATATCAATGCGGCCATCTTCACAGGGCCTCCTAATTGTATTTTCACTACTTTTTTTTTGTTTTATTTATTAGTTCGTCTACTTTTATCAAATACACGCTCAGACATGTAGGTGTTCTTAACAGAACAAGCCAACTCGGCGTTACATGTGAGCTTCTAACAGCATCCTAAAGACAAAGTGCGCGTCCTTCATTGTTCTTGGAGAGCTCAATAATCTTGAGTAAAACTAGATAAATGAGTAACGTCAAGCAGCGCGCAAACTTCTAGCTTCTAAAATAGCGCGGGTTTAATGAATTCGGCAAAACAAAAAATTCCAAATAAAAGTAAGTGATGCATCACATAGGATTTAGTTTACTATCATTTTCTAGCGGTAATAATCGTATTTAAAAAGCGAGGGCTGCTAGTTGAAAGCCAGCTGGCGGCATGCATAGGCTTGATTAAAAAGAAGAATCCAGCTACACGTGTCTCTGCAGACCGTTTAGTAGATTATATAAAATTACTTGGTCCGATTGGCAGTCCGTTCAAAAGTTCCATTTTGGTCAAGGGAAATTCGAGCGCATTCGATAGAATTCGTTTAACGCCGCTTAACATTTAGATCGAAAAGATTAGCCGAGAGTATGCTGATTATGTCATTTTCGCAAGGTCGCAAGCCCTAATTGGTCCTTACTCAATTTTCCCACACAAATTTCATTGTTAAGCTGGAATTAGTTCACTACGCCAGTATGATACCTCTTCGTTTTTCGTACTTGAGCTGTGCGACAACATTTCCTACCACGAAACAGCGTGTATTTACGCTGGAGTTTGAGCCCAGACCACCACGTGTACCTAGATTTAGGGACCAGACACATTACCGCCTGCGCTATTACTGTGCCATGCTGTCCTGTGACAGCCTAATGGAAAAATAAGGCTCATTCGATCATAGCAGACGACTATTTAGTACTTAGTACAAAAGATAATTACAGAGAAATACAGGCGAGGTTGTTATTGAGATGTTTTGTCGTTTCTAGGGTGGCTCCGTTTGGCATTGGCTGGTTTTTATAGAGGAACACGACGTGCTTTATAGTTTTGTGTTCAGCTACCTTGATGGCCACGTATCTAATAATGATTGAAATGCACGTTTTCGTACGTGGATGAACGCGTTCCTAACAAGACAGTTCTAATTCTTGATCTGCAGTTTATAAATGTAGGCCTTCTGAGGTTCTTATTTTAGGACATACTGGTTGAAGAGAACAGGGTCGCCATTAGTTTGTCTGCTACGAGACTTGCCTCCGGAAGGTCGCACACTTTCATATATGCCTTAAGACAGCTCATCACTAGAACAAACGCTCAGTTGAATCATTCAGCTTGTCGAGCCTTATAAATAAATAGATATGAGTAAATAAATAAGTTATGCATTGGTTTGATAGCGTATTTGACTACTGGACCGGTGTATTCGATACCCGTTCGAAAGCCATCCGAAGCCTAGTGGGTCAAGACACGTGCTCGTAAACATCGAAAACAGTACCTTCTATGAGTGTGAATCTAGAACAAAAATACAGCGCATGTGAGCCTTTTATAGTCATTTTTTGACTAAATCCCTAGACCACAGTGTTCGCAATAAAGGTTAGACGCCGAAATGTGATGTTGGGACAGACCCATCGCAAAATAAATCGGGTGATTGCTTTACTTCACTATAATTAGATAGACGAGATAATCAGTCGATATTAGATGTTATCACTTAGACCAATAGCTTCGTAAATACGTATAAACAAATTACAGAAATTATTAAATCCGAGTGCTTGAATCCTACTTCGCCAAATCTGTTGTTGACAAATGAGGTATAGCGTAGACCCATTGGTCGATCATGCTATAACCTTGGAAAAAGCCAACTATTGACTTCATGAAAATGATTTCAGTCATTCTTGATAACAATAAAAAAGGACGTATCAACGCATCGCATTGTGCTCTAAATACCACGTCTATTACGTTGTTCTAGCCAAAGACAACATTGACATTAATCACACGTAGGATGATATTTAAACATCATATCCAGAGAGTGACGTCTTCAAAGGCAGGAAGGACTGCATATTTGCTCAACCATATGTAAATTTATTCTGCTACACAGTATATCATATGTTAGCCTTGCCATGCTAACGAGTTCAGTGAGTGAGCAGGAACGCGAGCGGTTCTCTTCAAACCGCTAATTAGGTTTATGCCCGCTTCTATGAGAAAGCTTTGACCGGCAGGGCCCCCATACAGGAATAAGCACAATGAAATGTTTTCCTTCAGAGAAGTAATTCGGCCGTGAGTCTGCTTATAGATTGTGCTAAAAGACGAAAATTAAGTCTTGACTGACCGGCGCCCAAAAACTGATAGTACGAAAGCCAAGTGTAGGATCAGGCGCCGACCTTAGTGATTAATCCTTTGTTCTAATCCTACCCCTCGAACTCCAGCGCGAAATCAAACCACAGGAAGGAAGTTTCGGCAAAATAGTCTACAATGGCCGTCTTTGCTCGTGCTTCCGCGGCTTTTATAGCGCTGTCTCCCTCTTCGTTACAGGCACAGCTAGCTTAAGAGGACTCTGGTAAATTGAATGGCCTACAGCTGACGTATGCAGTCTACAGTTCTTACTCATGATATAAACGCCAATTCCTTCTCTATCCTCAAATGGGTACCATCCGATAAAAAGCAAAAAAATCTCACAATCGCGAACGGTAACGAGGGTCAATACTTGACAGCTGATTAAGGCGAGCACTCAACATTTTTAATTAGGTCCAATGTTTGTCCATTTATCGTTGATATTTTAAATGAGTTGATATATCTCTATAGATTGTGGCCTGAAAGGTTCGTGTGTTACACTTAAAAGTGAAATATTTTTGAAAGTATAACGCCACTACGATGTCTCAAAATAATATGTATGCAACCGTTTCTTACGTAGCTGCTTATTTACTTTAAGGCCGTAATGAATAAATTATGCTGAATTTGGCAGTGTTACCTTTGCGGTTTGTGAACTAGTAGAATGTATTGGAATGGCCTCAGGCATCTTCACAAGGGAAGTCCTAAACGTACGTGCATATGCTGTCCCTTCAGGTAAAATTCGATGTCCTAACCTGACGAATTTCTCGAGATACGCTATCAGAATACAGAGAGCATCAAGATAATAGCGAAAATGGATACAAAAGATTGACCAAAAAAATAGTACGTAGGTCTTTCTGCACGAAATCATTGTTTATATATGAACCTTTAGGACGAGTTCAGACTACAGTCACAAAACAAAATGGGTGCAAATCATTTACGCAAAACACAAAAAATCGAAAAGCTTTAATTTTTTGAGGTTTCACGCTGAAGAGCGAACGCAGGCATAAAAACAGCAATAATAACAACAGCGAAGAAGGTGTTTTAAAAAACGTACTGATATCCGGGACGCAAAGCGTTTATACAGTTAAGGTTGTACATAGCTAGCTCCTTTACTATCATACGTTTTAAACGTTTGCGATATTTATATAAAAAATTGCTTAAATAGAAATTACTAAGTAAAGGGGTATTACTTTCACATGTAGCCCCATGCTTGGTATAACCTGATTATCTTATTTGTCACATTCTTCTATCTCTATTACCTACTTCGTCGTCACTGAATCAATTTTTAATCCTTACATAATATTAAAAAATGATTCGTTTGGACCAGTTTTGAAGTTATTGCGTGAAATTTTTCGTTCTTTCAAATACGTTACGCTTTTTAAACCTTGTGATGCCTGCCTGGCTCGTTCCGCTGATCAAAGGGTATAAAACAATCAATTTATTTGCGGCGAAGATCTGATCCGTAACAGCTGAACCTTACAGTCTTGGCAGGCAGCTCGCAAGAAATGTTCTGTAGTTAAGGCCGTTTTTTCCTGACATACTGCAGACCTGAACAATTACCTGTCAGAGGTAACATTTGCAAACAGAGTATTTTTGGCCTAACGTACGCCTAATAATACTTAATAACTTTATCAAGTTCATACAAAAGTATCGAGTGACGCTGCTATTTCTCGCTTGTGTGTATCGCTGGGAGTGCGTGCATTCTTCCGTTCTACTATGGACTGAGAAATTTCCTCGGATTAACTTCGTCGTGCGCGATCAACTTGAGAAAGCGTTGGACCGGAAAACTGTTATTTACTGAACAGGGTTCAGTAGGAAGAGGCTTATATCTTGAAGATGTCAAAAGTTGATAGTAAAAAAACCAAACAGAAGCGGCAACAGAATGGGAACATAGAATGTCGCGCTATTTATTGTGAGCGATCGGCTCCAGTTGTTGTTTGCATGTCGATCGATTTTACAGCGTGCGCCTTCAGGTGTCGTAGTGGAACATACATGTGTTGGTAATTGAAATCGTAGTAAAATGCTCATAAAATCATCATTATTTTACTATTATTGTGCAACAAAGGCGCTTGTCTAAATAAGTTAAAGTTGAGCATAAATATTTGGGCTCACGAAAAGCTCTCGCTGGCGTACAGTGAATAATTTACATGCTCCATTTAAGGATTCGTTAAAATTCTATCTTAATATGGACTATTATTAACCGTAAATCTACTTTTTTTTTTTTGCAAGTGACAAAGCTTTGGCAGGTCCGTTGACAATACTTGCAATTTTTTTCGCAAGTATTTCAATGCGTAACCAAAAGTAAAAAGACAGTAAGCTCTTGCTAAAATCGCACGGTCTGAATAATGATCTGATAAGACCCAGCAATTAGTATGCCTTATATACTTGTCTCTATAGATATTAAAACAATTGAGCCTCGACTGACAAGCAACACAGGTGCACCTTTATGCCTGCGGCCCATGAACGAATCTTTCACATGATGTACTTGTCTTCCTGTTGGGTGTATAACGCTAATGATTACTGACCATTCGAACCCGTTGATTTCACTTTGAGACCTAACCTAATTCTATTAGGCTCACTTAGAGAAAGCTTTTGCTGACTGAATTCATTTGAAGTACTCCCATCCGTATGATTTTATGGTATAGGTCTAAGCAGCGGCCTTGATATCTCAATCTGTTTGGATGGAAAGCAGCTAGGTGGGCCATAAATGTTTGCCTAGTAGTTCCGTTGCCTTTTACTAGCCTTTGTCTATTTTCCTATAGAGATCTCGGGTGGACTATGCGTACTGGCAGAAGCTGCACACGGACGCAGGCCTTCCGAATGGTGCTTAAATGATATGAGCCTTGGCTATACAAGGCTGGACCTCGTGAGACCGGACGGAAAACTTTAGAGAGTCCTACGATGGATGCTCCATCATTTTGCGTTTTGGTCTGGCTCGAGCATCGTGCACCTTCATACACGTTCATAAAGTACACGCATAGCTCTACACAGGCAAAAGCTATGAACAGGACGACAGCCCTCCTTGTCGAAGCCCTATGAGCAGCTTTTCGCTTTACTCAAGCAGTTGAGGAAGCTTTGCTGACTCTCAGCAAAACTTTTGTCGCCCTTCTTCCTCGTGGAAGGGGGGCGACCGTATAAGGGCTTTTCGCATATGCCCTCAATCCCTTCCCATCCCCTTTTGAAGGCAAGGGTAGAATAAAGATCTTTTTGGAGATACAAGCTGCTGCATTCAAGCAAACGAAGCGCTACATTATCACGTGTCAGCTTTTCAATATTAACAGTCAAGTACTACCTCGGCTAATGTCTAGCCGTGAGAATAGGATCCTTCAAAGTGAAAAAAGACAAGGAACAAAATTTATGTTTTGTGTTGTGGTCGTAAGCGGACCGTTTTGGCATCCTCTAGCATACTATTATAAAGAACGTGTACGTTCTGTAACATTTGAATCGAGTGAAAACGTGAACCTAGACGTAATGACTAATAAATACATTTTCCACGCGTGGTGGAAACAATCAGTACAGAGTTAATGGATTTTTCTCATTAATAAGTCGTCACCAACACCAAATACAACTGTTCCTCTTAGCAAGGTCTAGCCGCTACTTTTAGCACCAGAAGAAAGCCACTCTTTTCATACAACTCGAAAGACAGTGTGTCGTTTTTAGAATTTTAAGCGAAGATTACCTGTTATATCACTCAATCTTCTGCTTTCACCACGATTGAAAAATTTCCTTCCGAGAATCAATACTTCATGTTATCGCTAGCTTTTTGAAGAATTCTGCAAAACCGCTATTTTTTAATATAATACAGTCATGGGGCTTAAGTACTTCTCGCTATACATGACAGGAAATAGTACAAAACAAAAAATTGCGCTAATCATTAATGAAGACTACAAACTTCCTCGTGCCGTACGTTTGCAAGGAACAAATACGCTTGACATGCAGTCGTGAGGTTAGGGCTGTTTGTATATTCTCGTTTCAACGTTATTGAAAATCGCCTGCGACATAAACGCGACTATGTTTGAATTGCATATGGTGCGACTTCAGGTGGACGTTCGCGATTTCAGCTCTAATTAAACGAGAAAAACAATATGTGTAGATGGCATAACATCAACTATCATACGCCAATTCCTATGATGGCACATGGAAATCATGTGATACTTGAAGTTGTTTTTTTTTTTTCTAACGAACAACACCAAGTTACGAGCTAGGGTTATTTTTGTCTAAGGGTATGATCGATATTAGGTTGACTTAGTATCTCCATTGTACAACAAAAATTGTGTATTTTTGGAGAAAAGTGGCTGGCTATCCGCCGGCTTATGCCTCCATGATGTTCCTCAACCGTTAGCTTAAGCAAGCAGTGCATTTAGAGTGTAGTAATAGCGGATTTCTTGTGTTCGAGTAGATGCGGCGTTCACTGACACACTCTGGTTCGAATCCGAACAACCTATCGTAGGACCGTCTATATCGAGGCATAGAGAACCAATACCTTTAGCTAAGCATTGAGACCGACCTTTACCAAAGACATAATATCCAGCAATACAATGCCGGGAGGATGGTAAGTTTTAAACAGGACGATAAAAATTTTTTCGAAAAGGTAAATGCAAAAATCGGAATTCTGCTACAGCGCATTTTGTAGAGGTCTGGCGTGGGATAGAAGGAAACCGATGCAGACTGCTTTACCGTTCTGATAGGCTGATTGTCTGCATTAAAACATCTACAGCTATTTATATCTTCCGCTGGTTATAGTAGAGTTATCTAGCATATTATATCAATATAATAGGTTAAATATATCACCCTTATGCTTATATTATGTTTCCATTGAATAAGTACGCGAAACTTAATGCACATAATGTAGCGTGGAGTTATCGCGTCTAGCAGTCTCACCGGATATGGTTGATGGGTGGCGACATTTTTCAAGAGGGACGTCAAAACTTGCCGGTTCCGGCGTTGAAGGAGGACGTACCGGTCGACTGTCAGCTACGCACTGCCTCATCGCAAAGCGTGGCATCAGGAAGTATAGAGAAGCGGGCCGGCAGGCGATTTCTAACCCGTACTTTCCCAGGAAAGCTGTCTCTTGAACGTTGACACCGCTAAGCTACTGAGATGAATTCATTGATACCTTCGGGGGCGATATCCGCTCCTGTCTTCAACTTATGGACAAACGATGGCGTAATTCGCTGCCGCACCGACACTCCATATTGTATCCTGCTGTATAACAAACACTCTGTGACGAAAACAACATGTCTGAGAAAAAAATCGAAAGTACGAAAAACTTTTCCATGGGCCCCAAGGTAAACTGAAGACAAAATAAATATTGGCTATTACCTGGTTAAAAACTGGTAAAATTTTCGGATTCGAAACTGCGACAAAGTAATTAATCATGCCAGGTCACTAAAACACGTTCGCAAAGTGTATTTTCTTTTTTATAGAAGGGCTCAAACATTTTAGCGTCGGTACCCCCACAGCGATCAATACTGAATCACGATAGTTGAGTAAACAGTTTCCGTGAGAGTTTACTGAGGAACGTATTTGCGGACGTAAAACTTAAAACAAAATAGAATGGACAAGGCAATGAAATAAATACTTATTATTATACAGACTTCAGTGGGATGAGCAATGATTTGAAGTTGGATGTTTACTAAACTCTGATGTTGGAAGCGTACCGATGCTTGAGGCGTCCCGCTATTACACAGGTTGAATGGCAACAGCCACTCGATTCCGGTATTCATTTTAAAGAGGCCTGTGTCGGTTCAAAGACCACTGTTGAATTACATCATGACTTTCGGCCGAAACAAGTAGCGGGAAAACTAGAAAATGCAGGACAAAACAATCATCGCTTAGTGGCCATATGCGATCACTTTATTTTTCAGGATTCTTCGTTGAGATACTTTAGCTTTACAATGCACCTAGACTGAGGTATTGAACTGGTTCGTTGTCCAACACCTAGGCGTTGTTGTATAACTGTTAGCTGACGCGTTTACGATCATTTTCGCCGATTCAAAGATAACACTACCTAAGTACATTCTTCTAAAGACGATGAATAGCCCTCGATGAATATTTAGTATTAATATGAGATGTGACGAGAGCAGCAAATTATTTGCGGAATTAAATACTATAAGTAGGGTATTGGGTGTTTTGCAGGCATAACAGGCAATTTTGGCCAACCCAACCCAACCCAAACTATTTAGCAGAGGTCTCCCACATTAGAACCTGAGGCCAAGGATCGTGGATTCTCGCTCTACTGAAGAACCCTTCTGCTTTAACCTTGAAGACTTACAATTGAGGTTGGCACATGAAGCACAAGTAGAGCCAGACATAAGTTCAGTGTTTAAAGTTGACTGAAATACGTTTATAGCCATAACGTAGATGGGTGCATTGGGAAATTCGTGTCTTATTTCTCTATTTGCCATGTAAATACTGAGGTAGTTGTTGTTATGATAGAAAGCTGCGAAAAAATTTTATCAATGTGCTAACTTTAGCCTAACAAAAAAGAATTCCTTATTATAATTTTGATTGTTACGGACTAATTTTAACGCAGGCTTTCAGCGTTTGCATTCATTGGATAATGAAAACGCAACAGCACTCTAGAGCTGCGCTCCGCGATGCTGGAATCAGTGTTTCTTCTATTGTTAATTTTCGAAGAAGAACTGAGCTTTCGGGTAGAGTCAACGAGGAAAGAACCTGTGGGACAAAATAAAATACAGGCCCAGTTAGTGATGGTAACTTGTTCTTTGCAAACTGCAACAACTGTATAGTTTTTATATTACAAAAAATCAGTTTAGCATGTCGGGACTATCGTTAATCTATAATCGACAGTTGCTGCTATCTCTAAGTGCTAACGCCATTCACCTTTGTACAAATGCCAGCCGCCGTTTATTTTTCGCCCACAAATCCATCAGTCACCAAACAGCGTTTTCTATCAGTTGAATATGTGACGGTGTTATGGGAGCCGTACGCACTGATTTATTCTTTCCGTCTATTTCTGTGCATCGTGCAGTCAATTCGCAGTCTTCGAAGAAAAGATTAAGCAAGCCTTGAGAACGCGTAGCTCGTCTGCGAGTCCCTGCGCCCGATGATACTACCAATATACTAATGCCTTTGAGCCTTTGCGTTGTCTACCCTGAGCGTGGTCCTGGCATCACTGTACCGAGCTTTGCCATTACCGAGTGGCTAAGCAGTCGAGGCAGTAGGACAATGAACGTTGGAACGGAGACATTAGGAGGAGGACAACGCTAACAGGTCACAAAAGTCTACATTTGGGCCGACAGAATGGTCTAAAGCCCTTAGCTGTCAGTGCCACCGCTACTTAAACCGCTGACGGCCTTCTGGAATCTTCTAGCAGAAGACTTAGTTGAAAAACACGACGACTAAACCATTTGGATGCTCGCTAATAGTCCTTTACATTGACAAGCCAATTTTCTCTTGGAGCGCAACCATACAGGTCCGTATCGACACGCGTGCACGGACAGCAAAAGCGCTTGATTTTGTGATAGAATACCGTTCCTTTGCGAAAAGTCAAATTTACTTTCGGATAGCGCGTCAAACAAGGCTAGAGCCACCGCTCGAAAATTTCGCTCCTATAATTCGATGCTGTACCACTGCATATCAACTACTTCTAATTTATAATCTATATTTTCTGCTACTAAAATCAAAACGGGTAGTAAACTGGCTAGCTACAAAGAGCAAAAGGGTCGTCAGCACCTGGACAGATAGCCTTTCGTGCTAGCAACGTGTAATGATAGCTTGGTGACTGAAACGAAAATGGCCTACACATTTTTTATACTAAAATGTTTTTTTATTACGCGAGCAAGAGACAAACGGCGCATCCAAACCGACCTTTCGAACCCTATCGTTTAGTCGTACCATCATATGCTAAACCCATAGTTAGGTGATGGCGCTAACCTGCCCAGGTTTCAACACTAATGTTCCCTGTCGATCAACGATATCTAGTGTCGTATTGCTCTTATCCGCCTTCTAGGTTCCAGAATCCCAGACTGGAAAAGGAAACACAGAATATATAGAAGCTCCCATTGATACGAAACTGCTACGAGAGACAGAGAGAGACAACACGGCTGTTCCTGTTGAAACAACTGTGAATCTAGCGGCGTGATTTGGTTGGTGGCTTGGCAGCTTCTAGCTACCTCCACTCATTGGTGGATGTCAGTGCCGTAATAGATGTCGATTCGCGCTCCCTCAAAGCTGTCGTCCGCTTGTTTCCTTCGGAAAGTTAAGCCTAATATAGATTGTGCATATGTCTGTTCACTTCCGGTAGGCGACCATCGTTGAAGACACTGAAGTGCAAAGCGGCATCTAAACGAAGAGGGTATGAAAATCGTAAAAAAGAGATGGTTTTTCTTCGAGAGCTCATCAAAGGAGACGCACGGATTAGATAAATTTGATTTCAAATTGGAGATAAAGTTGGCAGGCAATGTGCAGATTCTTCAGACATTTTAGCGGTGTCCTGTTTAGGTAGCCATCGGACTCATAATAGCAAACATGTTGTCACCTACTGTAGCCTAACGACTAGCTAGAATAATACGCATTTTCATATATATATATGGAGAGAACATGTATATAGGGCAGTTATATTTTAATTCACTATATTCCAATGGTATGTAGTTCTTAGACTCTGTGATGGCCGGCTTGCAAATAGATATTTGGCAGTTGCTATTCAACGAGACATTCACAGGGTCTGCATTTAGTGTTCAACATATTTCTCTGTAAATATTATTTTAGCCATTTTGATGGGTGGTTGGTTTTATTGATATATACTGATTTTATGTGATTTAGTTATATTGATTTTAATGATTGACCGTAACAGTATCATTTTTATGGCTGCAAGTTAGTTAATGGCACGGGCTGTTTCGATGTAATCGATGAGTTTTTGACATTATAGTTCAATAAAATCTTAATAACTTAGCTAAAAGCCATAGTTTTCCACCGAAAGTCGTATCGATCTGGTTTCTATGCGGTTTAGTTCAAGTTTAACAACTTACCGTGTTCTAACGCATCTGACTTGTAAGTAGGTAACTTTTAAGGTACCTGCTTGACGACATTCGATCATTTTGTCTATTATCGAAACTCCCAGCAAATTTCACAAAGCGAACATTATATACGCAAGAATAGCGCGAATTTATTAAACTTTTTTATCATTTGGTCTCGTGGCTAAAGAATTAAGCCTAGGAAAAGGCCCAAATATATCGTTATCAAAAACCAATATTTTCGAAAGATCACTCAGTTTGAGCCTATTAATAGTCGAAAAAAACGAATAGGAAATTGGATTCTCCGTACAAAAAGAAAGGTGTATATATATATATATATATACTGGTGGTCAGCCAGAATGGACCCAGATCGTACACTAAAGCATTTTAAATGTATATTCTCGTGGCATATAATTCTCTTACTAATTCTAGCAAAGCGTAGGCTGAATTTCATCAATGACTCAGCCAGGTATTTATTTTCTTTTTCTAGCATAGCAATCTTTCTAGTCAACTTCTGTTTTGACTCGCTAACTTTCATTCTTAAGAACAGAAGCAATAATTCAATTCCATGATCCATTCTAAACGTTGCGCCTCGATCGTCTGTCCTTCGGATGTTGGTACTCTGCAATTGCGTATTTTTCCACGCTGTTAGCGCCTTAATTGTGGTACCGCGATGAAGGACAACAGGAAGGCCCGAACAAACCCGTCTATCCTAAATGCGCATGTGGGAAATAAAGCAAAATTGGAGACGACGACAACAAACTGTACGACCGACAAACCTTGCCATGACGCCATAGAGCGAGAGTAACTAGCAGTTGGTAATACGGAACTGCTGGTTCGAAGTCATCGCCTCTGCTTCTGTTGATTCTGCCAAAACAGAAGCATTATTTACGCGATACAAAGGCTTGTCAGCAACTGTCAGGGATAGCGTAGCAAACGCTACGTGTGCCCTAGCTGCTCATATTGATTGGTTTTGGCGCTGGTGAAAAAGCAGCAGGGCACGCAGCAACTCTCGTAACGGAAACAGTAGGAACGCGCACCTCTAGCTTCAGCAGATTATGTTCTATCGATTGCGAGATTCATCCAAGTAGAGAAAAAAGGAGACGTAGGAAACAAGAAAAAGGGAAAACACACGTGGCGGAAGCAAGCTTTGAAAGTACTCCAGTTCACACTCTCCACCAGCTATGGCCATGCGTTGTCACGTATATATATACGTATATATAAATGTGTATACAGATGCAGACACACATACACGCGATTGACAGGGAAAGAAAGATTAATGAAAGACAGGCATTAAGAAAGGTAATAGAAGTTATGGAGAATTCAGTCAGCGATGAAAAAGGGCGTGTCATAGCTGGCCGGCAAGAGCGTATGTGTCCTGAGTCGGAAAAACAATGTGAACGGTGAAATGTGAGCAGAAAGACGAGACTGGGCGCAGAAAAATACCAAACGAGCGCCAAAAAAGCCAAGGTAAATTAAGTAGCAAAAAAGTAATCACAGGAACAGGCTAGGGAAAACGGAAAAGGTTATCGGATAGTGAGCAATGCGGCCTTATGGAAAATGTGTACTTGACGGCCAAGCGAACCATTATGGTAGAGCAGATTCAACAAGTATGCAGGAACAATGCTACAGATAGGTTTACAACCACTCGCTTAAACCGTCGCAATAACAGAGCGGGAGCGGCGAGAGTCGTGTAAAATGAATAGAAAAAATGGATAGAAATAAGATCCAGGAAAGAAAGAAACAAAAGAAGACAGGTAAGATGGCAAAAGAAGAATGTACACTGTGTGTCCGTCCGTTGCCGCCAGTGGGGCAACGATCGAAACGTAGGACGATTAAGCAGTCAGAGAAATATTTACTGCAAATCTCTGGCCGACTATACAAACGATTGACATGCCGACGGATATCAGATGTGACGTGATGCGCATTTATAGTTCCCTATAGAGGGAATCTCCTTCGCTTAAGGGGTCAATTAGTGAAGAAGCAAAGGCATTACGTCATTGTGATAATTGACCTCATTATGGCAGACCGGATTAGAACAAAATTTTTGTGGCCCAATAATAGCCTCGCCTAGCGGTTTGAAGGAATGAGACAGTATAACTTCTTAGAAACAAAAGGCTTGACTTCAAACAGCAGGATTGCTTCATTCGTATTCATAAAGGTCTATGTGTATTTTATCAACTATGCTCCATATATGGTACGCTTTTAAGGACTAGAATTTGTTAAACCTTTAGCGCATTGATCTCTATGCCCATTAATATTGATGTTAATGCCCACAGACTTTCTTGTATGAATAATTGTTTTCTTATATAATCTTTGATACGGCAATATATAAATATGTCGGAACCGAGCGCCACATTGCCGGCCAACTGCATCAGCATCCCTTCAATGTATACGTTTAAGAAGTTCTATGAAATGTCCCAGAACACACTTGAATTAGCTTTCATTAACATAAACTGAATACGACTTCAACTTCAGCTCCAGACACTGCCTTAGCGAGAGCTATCGCGCGGACCAACAGCGACCGTGGAGTTCTCCTAATTGTATAAATAATAGGTACGTAATAAATTTATGCCGATGTATAATATCGGCCATATATGAAACAGATTTGCGATCTGCTCACAAATGAATAGTTTACCGCCTTTGCTATTAAAGAAATTGAATTTGTATTAGTTTAGAATTGTCAAACTTCTGTGTTGATCAGGCTACCCCAAGAATTTCTTAAAGCAAATTTAGCAAGATCAAAGAGAGCTGAAGAATGACGTAGAAATGTCGCGCTGACCATAACAAACCTAAAGAGAAAATACATTTTTATTGAACTTCAGCAAAATAACAATAGTACAAACTACGTTTGTGCATGATCAGAAAAAATATTCGTTTCACAAAAGCTCGTACCGAAAAAGGACGTCTTCATAAGTCTGCCATATAAGTAAAAACAGTACATTAAAATTATAAATCAATAACACTTCTGTTAAATCCTTGCTGGCACCATTGTTCAGAAGTAAATGCTAAGTTCGACGGTTGTTATCGTACAACGATATTGCTACAGAAGTATGTTGTCGAATAGAAAAACAAGTTGAACAAACGTTTACTTGTCCTATATATAAACGGATTAATCTTGATCTTGGTGCTATATTTCATCATACGCTCTTTATAAAATGTTTAATACAGTGACGGCACATGATTTCTGGTACACAAACTACTTCAGGTCGACTCTACTATGCTACGCATTGCGTCATCAACAGAGTTCTTGGGGCCTAGTACAATTTTGCCATAGGTTTCTGTCGGATAAAGTTCCTAGCTGGTAATATAATAATAATAATAACAAAAACAACAATCAGAAGAAGTTCATAGTTTGTTAATTACCTCCTCTTTAAAGCTAACGCATATAATCCATCAGCTCCCTTGAGCTACCCGAAGCCAATCTGCTGTAGCGTATTTAACGCTTTCATTGGTTAGAACGCTATCTACGTACTGTCAGACATAGTAAATCGTGCAGAATGACTCGTTCGACTCCGTTCATAACTGCAATATATGACAAGCAAGAATAAACATAAACGCTTGTCAAACGAGAAAGCTACAACGTTGTATATATAATCCCGTTCGCTTTAATCGAGCCACATGAATTTCTGTTCTTCATTGGTACTTTATGTTCCGAACGAGCTAGGTTCCAGTTGTTGCTGGTACTTTCAAATCTTTTTTTTTCCAATGTTATCTTGATAGCGACTGAACTGCAGTGTCTGGCCGACTGTATTATGGCCACCACACATCTCAATGTACGTGACCAAGCATAACTTTGGTACTTACTTCGAGAAGCACGTACGCTTGGCGTCATCCTGTTACCGTTTTAAGGCTAAAACGCGTTTCGGCTGACCATCGTATAACATGATTAATTATTTAGAGACCGAAGGATCATATCACTTGGGGTTTATCCATAAGTACAAGCGATGGATCAAGGAACTGACAAAAAGCTAAGCACGATGTACGATTGCGACGTTCGTGGTACTTAAATTCAATAAAGCCATCAGTTGCCTAGACTTGCTTCATCATATATAAACTATATAACCTATAAAGAACGAATAACATCATTTCGCTTGTCTAAATACACGAGGTCTATGCAGTTTTGCAAGATGAATCCTTGCAATACCATATCACTAGTTGCTGTACATTTATTTTCAATCCTTTCTCAAATACGAACTATAATATATAGCTATATAAAAAACCTACCCTATATATCTACTTTGGATTCTGACTCTCCTATATTAAGCATTTGTGTTTCCGGTTGTGATGCGTTCTTCTATGTGCGTTTAATCTTTCAGGTTCGTTGTAGTGGGTCAGATAGTGAAGCGTTTGACTCACTGGCAGAGGTCTCTGGGTAGCGTTGTGTTTGCTAATCTCTCAGCAAGCTGCTGCCTATTCGTCCGCTACGTGCGCACACCTATGGACCTCACGCCGTCCCTTTTTCATCTATTTCTTCTTGTCATCCGCAGATACACATAGAGAGAAGAGCAAAAATAGAGCAAGCGACGCTCGGGTTGGTCCGGGTCCACCGAAACGGCAAATGAATACCTAGGGATATACTGCTTATCATGCCTTCAATGAAGTGGCCGTTCCTCAACCGTACACTGACGTCATGCCGCATACCTTGCCATTATTGACTAGCTTCCCCCATGCGTTCCTAGTTCGCTTTCTTTCTCTATCTAGTCGTCAGTCCTCTTTGTTGCTTGTCGTTCCTACATTCATTCAACTTGACAATTAAGAAAGAACCTGCTCTGCCTGTGCCACCTGCAGTGGCAAAACAGCTGAGTCGATTGAGTAGCAGCATGGCAGGACAGAAATGGCAGGAAGGGTGGCAGTAAGACATAAGGGCTAAACCTGGAATAGAGGAGCACTACTAGAAAAAGAAGAAGTAGTAGTAGCAGTAGCAGTGGTAATGGGAGTCGTTGTGGTAAACTTGTCCACTGCCGGCAATGTCCCCTCCGAAAGCGGAAGTCTAGTTGGTTGATTGGATATCGACGGGCATGTGACGTTTTCGTATTTCCAGGCGACAGTGATTAGAAAAGGAAACTAGCCTTAGAATACTATAAAAGGCTTCTGCGATTAGCAAAAGGTGCGGGTTGCTCGGTCGCCACCTGAGACCGAGCAGTAGGCAAAACCTCAACGACTATCAGCTGTAGCCGTTAAGCTTAACTGATGAAACAAGCCCTCTCTTATCTGGCCCGGGTAGACAAACCCTAGAATAGTAGAAATGCTTTATAGCTGTCGATTGCCGCAAGGAAAATAGGAGAGAAAAGGGCAGGCAGGCAGGCTATCCCAACTGCGATATAAACCTATTGCTCTTGCTTCAAGAGAGCAAGGATAGAAAGACATAGCTGAAAAGTACAACAAAGCATGCAGTGACTTCATAAGGCCTAAAAACGCATGGATACAAAACGAGGAACGAGACAGAAAATGCGATCGGAAAGTGGTAACAGCAATAACTCAATTTCAGCTTAATTTTTGTCCGACGGCATGAGTATCTTCGATTACCTCTCAAATAGCTAGCCTTTTCTAATGGAAGATGTCAAGATAGTGAGTCGTAATTCAGTTTAATCTTCTTCTGTGGATTCTTCAGTTTCTTTATATAGTAAAATTTGGACAGCAAAAGTAGTGTTCGCGAAAAGGTTCAGAAGAATCGTAAATGCTCGCTCTATGAATGTTTTAAATAATCGAACCGTAAAACATAGATTGTTTGTGCTCGGAGCCACGATGTTAATGGAACTATTTTTGCTTATCTATACGGTCATTTTGCCAATTGCAAAAAGTCAAACAAAGTACTTAACCTCTTCATTCGCAAGTTTCTTTTTACGGGATGTCCGTGTTTAGACAGATACTAGTCTAGCGCAATGACGATGTATCTATAATATTTCTAAAATGGCAGTATTTCGATATATTTGTAGGTCCTGAAGCCTTTAAACATTGCGGAGTTCTCGTTAGTCTATAAAGATGGCCCAGGCAATATCTTATATGAGTCCTAAAAAAGCGTATCGTCAACCGATCGAAGTGTTTCTTGTCAACTGGAGAAGTTGACAAGTGAAAGGCTATCGCGTCTCAGTATGATTTTCCTACATGGAGAGTGGGAATGCTAGATCGGGAGGCTTTGGTAATCAGTGTACGGGCGCTTAACTTCTTCAAGCAACGAGGCGCCTCCAGCTAAAGCCTACTTGAATTAAACATATCTCGCATGTTGGCCTAAAAACAAATACTACGGCGCACAGGTAGAAATGAGGATCAGTTAATTTAAGAGAATAAATCTTATTAGTGCATGCGAGATTTGCCAGGGATTTGGGGCAAATAAGACATGCATGACAGACTAAGTGTGGTATTTTATTAATATCCGTGTACGTTATATTCGTATATGGGTCCAAATGACTGGTCTATTTTGTAAGGTGGAAAATTTGAAGAACGTCGTATTCTATAACCATTTCCGAACTTGAATCTTTAATAATATTACGAACCATGTTTAAAAGAAGCAGAGTTTGCCTATTCTGATAGTGTGTATTGACATAAGGCTACGTTCGTAGAAGCCTATGCCCATGTGATGACAAGCCCCAAAGGTATTGCGTGAGAAACCAGTCGACATGCTTTCATCATGGGAGAAGAACTATATCTAATAAAACGTAAGATCAGGCATTCTCACCTGTACCCGTGCAAACCAATGACTAAACAGACGACGAGGGCTGGTATATTTTATAAATGAACGTGCCTCGTAAAAACTATACAAATGAAAATTCTGACATCTTAGTTGGTGGTCCTTCCACATAGTTTTAAAATGCAAACAAGAGTAGATAATTTCTACATCAAATTCTGCATGTGGCTCCTTTGTATAGAAGTGTTGTTAACACTTCTGTAATGCTTCTAGTATTCATATTTAATTATTGTTATTATAGGCTGTTACAAACTAGTCTGGCAGACTATGAAAATAACTTTTAAACTACGCACCACTAGAAGACGAAACTGGTCTGAAAATTTCTCCTAGAAAATTCCTAGAAACTTGCAAGTGAAAACTAATTGAGTTTATGAAAAATGGATTCAGGACATAAATCTTTTAAAGTCAAAAATCCATGTTCAGTGGTGAATTGTTGTCCTTTGGAAGCTACACTACTGGGAAAATTCATCGAAGATCGGTAAAAAAAAATACTAAATAATGAAGTTTTAAATAAAAGTACAGTTGAATGGTATAAACTTTTCAAGAGCAGAAACTAGAGAGATGAAGATTAATGACGAGCTGACAAGATGTCGGACTCCAAAGACAAAAGCCCATTTTCACCATCGAGGAGGCGATTCACAAAAAGCAAGGGTTTCAGTATAAAGACTCCGTCGGCCTAAACCGGCAGTTCGTAAATAACGTGTTACAATAACGTGTTCGTAAATAACGTGTGGGTAATAGTGAAAATGTGAAATATAGGTCCCCCGTAAATTGACTACAGGCCAGTTGAAAATGCATGCCGTGTATTCCACGTGTAATTCGCGGGACCTTAATCAACACTGCTTAAAGCGTTCGCTTGCCGTAAGCCAGACATGGTTCGGCCTGGGGGACCAGGCAAGCGAATGACCTTGCCTGGGGAGAAATAGAGCTCTGTGGCAATGTCGAGTAGGTCCTGACATAAAATGATAATAGTACTTGAGACGGACATCAGCGGCATCTTCTGCCATGAGGTATTCGCTGAAACTGAAATAGTGAACGCGCTCAACTTTCAAGAGATTCATGGACCTTTGTCACGGCAATCGAAAGCATGCAATTTGGTTACTTGATGACAACTCCAAACCTTATTGTCGTACCTCAACTACTTCCCAGATTGAGCAAAATCATACCATTGGCTTCAACTTGCTTATTGTCCCGATTTAAGTCTTTGCTACTACAAGACTTTCCATCTCTTAAAAAGAATAGCTGCTATGGATGTACAGCCTACTATCGATTTATCTCGAAAAACCATAGATAGGGAAATTGCATATAGGAACGAGAATGGTATGGCTGCCCAGAAGCTGTCAAAGCGCCGGGACAAATGTTTAAGAAATAGGCTTGCAATATATATTAAACAAATAATCATTCTGGCCCAGCTAGTTTAAAAATTATTGAATTTTCAGGTCTGTTGGATTTTTTGTACCAGCGTAATATAATTCCTGTGCAAGCTAGCTATGTGTCGAAGATATTTGTCGGCCAAATCCAATCAAGGCTGTGAAGAGGAGAAGAAACGGAATTATACAGCAATATCTATAGCCCTGTAATTATGATTTATATACTGCTCACCCTGTAGTTACTGCAATGAGCTAAGTTATCAAAGGGCAAAGTTGCGCCTAAATCAAATGCCCCAGTAGCTTGTTCGTGCTAGCTTAGTTCTTTATAATATAGAATTTTCGACCTAAGCGAACAGATTGTCTCTACACAGATTAGATGACTTATCAATTTGAAAACAAATAGCATCTAAATCTTACAGGCTTTCATGCTAAAAATAAACGCAACTACATTGTACGCTTCCTATTACAATTGCTATCTGTAGCCTTTTTAAGAGTTTGATTGATTTAGCAAAAATATCAAAATTTTAACACTAATAATAATGATAGTAGCATTCACAGCAGAAAGACTCCAATAGGGACTTCGTAGAAACGCGCCCATATGGCGCGTGATTCTTTTTCTGTCCATACAGTCTTTACGGTGCGGAGCTCGCGGCGTTAAGAAACAAGATGTTTCAGTAAAACCGATAATGTGCGGACTTGTTCTGCATAGATTACATACAGTTAAGGCACTCCTACACATATAAAAAGATTAATCTTGAATGCAGCATCCAACCAGACTGGCATAAAGGTTAAGGATAAAATTGTACCAGCTCTTTATGCAGCATGGGCATTTTTGGCAGGTGAGATAGAAATAGAGGGCCTATTTTGGGTCCTATTTGAACTTGATTTTCAAAGCGAACCGAGCACTATACGTTATGATATCATATTAATACAGCGAACATACAAATAAAAACGAGCGTGCCATGTGCTCAATTCACTACCCGGAAATCTAATAAAATCATTTCCTTTAGTCCGTAACATGCAACAGGATAATCCGTTGGGATCGGCCTTATTTAGCTTTGTTGCACCGGTCTTGGTTGTCACTCCACAGGATATTTTCAATGTGTGGTATGTAACTGACGCAACCTTAACAGGAACGTTGCCAATGTATATACAGATACAGATTAAAAACGCAGAAGCTTCAGCTCAGGAAATTGCTAAATGTGAAGCCACGGTAGTTGCTGAAGGAAAAGGAAACAAGGACATGGTGCTATAAAAGGGATATCACTATAGCTACTTCTAGGAGTGAGGCGTGTCAACTTTGAGAATCTTGAACTTTTAGGAGCATTTATTGTTATGTAAAAGATTCCTTAAATCTTGGCTCAAGAACGTAACACGTGACCCGCATGCAACCTTATGCATTTAAAAATTGCGCTTAATTGAAATTTACTCAAACGTTGCACATACCTCCGAATACAAAATACTTTAAAAGTCTTTAAGTAATGAGTCAAAAACGGACTTCCTCGACAGAGCGCGCAGTGTCTATATCGCAGACAGATATTGCGTAGAAAGGAACAGCTCTGCTCATTAGAAAAGAAACTCTGAGTGTGAGAGCAGCTATAGAATCAACCCCCGTTTGCTGCATCAGGACCTCCTCGAATTCGGTCAAATTGCTAAATGTCTGTTCTTTGAAGAATTCTGTCCCGGCGTAGGCAAAACAAAGCATAAAACTGTGAATCGCAACACTCTTGAAGGACACTCGCTCTTGGAAACTATTTTACTCTTGATGTCTACACATGTAACATTATGACGTGAAACGTTCTTTCTCAATTTAACCGTTCCAGAAAAGGCAGCTTCTTGAGAAGCCCGTATCTTTACCAGTGACGACAGATTTAAGGCTATCCCACCTGCACGAGTTAGCACCATGATGATTTAATATCGTTTTCCCATCCAGATCAGAAAGTCGTTATATAAACAGTTTGGGTGCGTTTCTTGTGACGTTGCAATGGCTAGCGACGATTTAACCCCGCTCAGCTGCCCGAAGGGTCCAAGGTGCTGGCTAGAAAAACAGATCTGAAGGTCATTACTTGGGACCTCTGCGTAGGCCAGGAGTTCCTTCGACATTCGGGTTAAACGGTTTAGCAAGTGCAAGGAGGCCCGATAATGCAACAATACCATTACAGCTTCAAAGTTAATGCTTAGTATTGTACGAAATCGTTCCACGTGGGTCGGCCTGTTCTTAAAAGCAGCTCATTACGACATCCGCACTACCTACTGACTACGCACTACCTACGAGTACGCGGATAAAGAGAAGATCAGGGTGCAGCGATCAGTATAATTGTCATCAGCTACAACAAATTATATGTTATATTTTCGTGACTTTGAAATTGAATATGTTTTGAGGCGAGAGTGATGATTTCTAGTTAGATGTGCTCTTATTCTTTAGGCGTTTGTTGTCCCAGCGTCCTAGCAGCTTCTGCACAACCTTGTGTATATCATTCCGGTTTCCATATGTAATCTCTTTATGGCCTCCCAATGTAAATCAATAGGAGAATATGATTGGCCATCAGTTGCGTTTTGTTAGAGCGTAGAAAACCCTGTAATCACACGGACTTGAATCGGGAATATAGACGATTTGGAGCCTACATTAGCTACTTTGTTCAATTCAGAAAGTAATTGAGACATGGCGATGAAGTGTGGCGTTGTTATCAAGTGACGATTGTTTTATATTCGAGGATTATCTCATTAAGGCAGATGCTCCATTGCGAGACCAATGGAACCTTTGCCAACAAAAGTCACCGATTTCTGCTGTATAATGCATCCTGCACAACGAGCAGTAAATATGTATGGAGCATATTCTCCTTGGCATTTCAACAACAAAGCATGTACGAGTAAACGGGACACGTGGGAGCCATATGTTAAGACTGCACAATGTCAAACGCGTCCGTGAAGCTGCATAATGTATTGATACACTTTCTAATAATAGAAAATAGCGTGTTGCCAAACAGTCACCATAATCTATTCCTTAAACATACGTAAGTCTGGATACGCGCAGCTAATTCAGCTGTCCAGGCCACTTTAGTTGACGACGAGCTAATGAGATCTAACTCTAAGTGAAAATTGAATTACCTACAAAACCTGAACTTACGCTACGTGGGCGACCCATATCACTGGAACCACCCTAATTAGTAGCGTTTTAAGATGCGGGAGAAGAAGAAGAAGAAGACATGCAACGTCATTGCGGCAGCCGTCTTAAAAGCCAACGCGATGAGATCTAGTCTTGTCGTCGTCGAAACACCAGATTGCGTTCTTTCCATTGCCTTGACAATGGTTTGTGAATCCCTTGGAACCCGAGATAGCGAACTGCATTCACTGTTGCATCCTTGGCAAGTAACTTATACCAGCAGACGTCCCTAACGTTCAGTGCAAGTACTACCATAATTTTACGTCCCAACATACTCGACCCTGCCGCCGAACTCGGTTTCGATCTAAGGCGATGTCATTCTTTCGCCTGGTTCGTCTTCGGTTGACGAAACAAATGCTTAGTCTACGACAACCGTATGCTCCAGGCAGATTTTTAAAGTTCCACAAGTTACACATCATCAACACGAATTGAACCTGCCTAAAGTCAATTTACAGGGAACTTATTTTTTTTTTATTCAGTTTCCACATTTCTGTAGCACGTTATTTCTAAAATGCCAGTTTTAACCGCCAGATCTCTTGGATTCTGCTTCAGTGAAAAGCCTCTTCCATTGCATGAGTGCGCCCTCGTCCTTCAGGTCCCGTCCAGTGTGCTTATCTCCCGGCTGATCTTCAACACTCCAATCTATCTCCGTTCTTGAAGAGTTTGTACCGTTCGCGTACTGTGCTTTCGTCTACGATCCCTTCGCCCAACGTCTTTACCAGTTTGCGATAAGTTTTCGCAGCGTCGTGATTTTCGAAAGACTTGACTGCCTAGCGTCGATTCTCGAGACCAGACATCTTCTCCCAAACCAATTTTTCCTATACTAAATTCCACTTATTTCATTCACAGGTTCCCTGAAAACTCGGATATGTACCAACGAAATTTCGTCTGTTAGCGCCACGTAGTGCGAAACCTATTCGAAATCTCAAAGTATCTCGGATTAGTTTGTAACACATTCATAGGTTATCTATAGCAACATAGTGCAAGCAAATAGAAAAAAGCGCTAGCCCGGTGAACAAACGACTGACTGTTTAGATGGCTTGAATAAGTGCGTTCTTTATGCCAAAGTTATCATTAGCTTGAAGTCGGTTGCCCCCCACGTTTCCGTTCCAGGAAGAAACTATAAATGTACATGTTGAGTGCATTCATAGTTCCTACAAGGGATTCTGAGGTTTAAGAGAAAGTGAAGCAAGAGCTTTCCTTTACCTGAATACTAAGAGCAGATGCGCTTAAGAACAATTGTTTGTTGTGTGTATTAGCGAGAGAGCTTTGAGCCATTCGTAATAACAATCTTATGGAGAAATACTCATTATTATGTATTACGGCATCGGTTCGGATGTAGCTAATACAAGTGGAACCGCAGACTCGATAGTCGACAACGCCTAATCATAGGTAAACAATTTTTAATACGCTCCGCACTAATCCGTACCGATCAGGGTTGGTTTGTCGCTATAGGCTGTGTAATGGCAAACGAGGGTGGCATATAGAAAAAGAAAAAGACCGAGGTCTAACTAAGACGATACCATTTAGCTCCCAAATATATGTATACAGCAGGTGGCAACAAGACTTAGCGGATCTAGTCGTCGTGGCCAGGAAGAGTGACATAAAGCAAGCATACGAGCCAGTAGGGTGCAAAACAATCCTCAGATTGGAAAGCAAGGACTAAGCAGCTTCTAATGCTGCGTACGCGTCCAAGCGGCTCCAAGTCAGTTTACAAGAAGCCTATTCAATTATTTATTAAGACATAAGAACATTTACAATGCGTTCATATCTTTCTCGCGTGACGTTGAAAATACACACGAATAGCGAACATTTATATTTAGAAACCGAAGCAAGCGTCAGCAAGCACCAAACAAAAAACGTTCTCGACTGTTGATTAAATACAACAAAAAAGTCGTCACTTGATGGACGCATGTGACCGGAAGGGAAACACGCGATAAGTGAATTTATAGTGCGTCCATTGTAGGCAAACACAAACAACTATGAACAGAATGAAGGACTGGGATGGCAGGCGGCACGTCAGCGTACAAATTGGCGTATGCAGCATTTACGCTTAGTCTTGTTGGTTTTACGATGACAGAGCCACAACGCCGATCTATCTTTTTTTGCAGATTTTTTTCTTACATAAAAGCCCGTGCGGTTCTTCTGATCTGTATTTTTGAAAACACTCTAAGCACTATCTGAGGCGGTGCAGCTACCGCCGTCCGATTTTCGCCCTACCCACGTAATACAATTACAGACTTCGTGGTCAATCCAATATTATTCGGACATAGATCTTGTTAGCTTTTGCACACGAGGTACACTAAAATGGCCTGGATAGAATAAGTCGTGCTTGTTCTGACTTATATTTGATTCAAGTACTATGACAACCCATTCTTGCAGCCCACCTAAATCGTACCGTGTTGTATTATTAGAGAGTGTGTCGATACTCCGTATGTATTCTGTAGCCTACAAATATGACTGACAGATATCTGATATAGTTGCACACGCTATATTATCGACACTTAAAAAAAAATCAGTTTCACCCAGACTTACTACTCGCTATGTATTATGCGTAATTCAGCAAAAGCCAGTGGCCTTTTTCGGAAAAGGTTCAATTTGACCTGGGTCGAATTTACAGCATCCGACTACTGTGCGTTGCCAGCGAACGGGCGGGTTGAGCTCTAAATTTCGAGAACAGGGCCTTAGTTGGGCGATAGTCAAGTTCGCGTCGGGCAGCATCACTCATATCTAAAGACTTAGGTCGGAAGCTTGCCTCCTGCTTGTCCCTCCAGCGGCAAGAATTATTCAGTCGAAAATAGCACATTTATTTCAAAGAAAAGAGCGGCGTGAGAAAGGGGCAAAGTATGCGTCTTCTTGTAGAAAATGGCACACAAGCAAGCGAGACTGAACAAAGTCTAGCCTCTCAAGGGTGTAGACAGTTGCGAGCATTTTGAGAGTCACTGACTGCTTTGTGCCATAACCGGAAGCCTTTAGAACTACTCCCGTTGCGTTTTCCTTCTGAACTCGACAAAGGCAACGTTAGAATGCCTGATGACACAGCCTGGTACGAAGGTCATCATTGCAGTATCCAGAGCAGAAACTGGCTCCATCATTCGTCCGATCCAACAAAAAACGAAAAGAGCTTCGAGTTTATTCGCCGGACTATGCAGTGCCTCCATGCTGAACGCGACAGCTTGTGTGTGACACAAGGACTCCGTAGGGTCTCCTCATTCCTGACATTGCTCGTGTGTTTTGCTTGGTTTATATCCTAGGCTCTGGGTGGATAGCGAATAGTATGTTGCTCCAGTCTGGCCAGCGGAATGGTGTAACAGCTATTGCCGAAAAGAGACATAGCGCCAACGATACAGCTGACTGCCTGGCGGACGAACGGACAATGTTGCTGGGAAGAAGCTATAGATCATAATGGCGGGAGCTGCTAGCAGCAGAGCGATCTTTCCTTCTTGGCTTGGAACTTTGAGATCGTGCAGGCAGACAAAAAGGAAATCAGTGAATGAACTGAAACATCGTAATAGAAAAGAGATTAGAAAGACCAAACGCACAGATGTCTGAAATGAACTATCGCTTTTTCGTAGAAAACAGCTAAGGGCGATTAGGGATTTTTGATATAAATTTCCTAATGCTCGGGTCTCTTATAGGACCAGAAATACTAACCATTGTCCACGCTGCCAGACACACGTAACTTGTTATAAAAGGGAAAGAGTAGCTTGTATATAGAATGATGCATGACACCTCGTAAGTTAAATGTTTGATTGACGCATGCATAACTCCTTGTACGAGAGTTGATTCTATTGGGCCCTGGCTGAAGATCCTGGGATAAAGCTACACGAAATGGAAGATTTCTTTAAACACTTGAGTCTGCAATAAAAAATATATTGACGTGTCTTCTTTTTCAGAAAGCTATCCCGATTCGAGAACGCATTGCGTAGAATTTATTAATATTTGAGCTATTATTACTATTGTCCACACATTTAGTTAGAATAACGCCAGATTAGGCAAATAATACGACCGAGGGACGAATACATATAAGTAAAGATTGATCCGATGGCTTCAATGGCAATTTAGCTTTATAGAATACAGCAAAGCTTAACTTACACTTTACAAATCGTTATGGCACACAAGAACGGTAAATACAGATCACTGTGTGTAAGTCCAAGGACTTTTAACAGAAATTATTGCATTTTATTCATTTTTCACGTAAAACAAGCACTTGTCACAAAAAAGACAGAAGAAACACACCAGCGTTGCTAATGCGAAAGGTGATGCCTGTGATAGCTGATCACGCCTTTTCTCAGTTAGGCTGTTAAAGTTGCCTTGGCACGGAGGAGTTGACAGGATGCAGTAAAAAAGCAACACCCTAGAGGGCCTAGGCAAAGCTTTTATTTGCCCTTCCGTCATCGCCACGCACATTGCATGTGTAATGATAGTGAAAGCGTCGCTATGTACATATACAACAATAGAAAACGAGCTGACAAACACTAGGTATACACCACCCAAATAGGGAGATAGAATAGAAAGGCCGATTACATGAGATGATGTCGTAGGACGAGGGCAAAGATCGAGGCCAAGGCTGAAAGCGAACGAGTAGCAACCAGGTTTCGCTTGTAAGTGGCCTATTGCACCCTCGTCGAATAAAGTCAATTCATTAAGATCTTTCTTTATTCTATTTTGCTATTTTTTTTCTATTCTTCTACTTCCGCTGAATGATTCTCTGGATTTCTCAGCGCTTAATTCCCTCTAAAACGATGGCAGCGTACCCCGCTGATTCCGCGTCACTGATTGATAACGAACGCTGCTGTCACTGTGATTTCGATAATGACGACTCCGCTAGTTGCATTTAATGCCGGAACGATCGCAGGTACACCGCTGCTCTTGCTAAAAATGGCGATGTTGCTCTACGTATTCTCAGGCGTTCGTCAGTGCCATTTAGCTCTGAAAGCTCGTTCCATGTTCCTTGATTTCGAGATGTTTCTACAAATCCTCTATCTGCTTCAGATACTTACAGCGTAAACAGCATGTGGACAGTGTTGCAAAATGTATGACTACTCAAGCGGACCGACAGCTTCTTTTGCCTTTCTTGTAGCTTTGGGGTTTGTTTGTTGCCTGTCAGTGCCGCATAGCAGACTACTACTGCTATTGTTATTGTACCAGCTCGACCAGAGGCTTCAAAGGGCCTGCGTAATTTATGAAAACGAAAAAAATTTTTCCCTGTCGTTTTCTAGTGCCAACTGAGTTTCGGCATCATCTTGTTGCTGAGGAAACCACGAGGATGGCAAGTCCTTCGGATGCTGCTGTTGCCGCTACTAGTTTCAGTCTTGCTTAGCTCAGACACTGTTCTTCTAGTCTAGTAGCGACTAAGTCCTCTTACGCGCATTCTTCGATTTCTTTCCGCACTCACGCTTACAAGTAAAGAATCACAAGGTTATTTCTAAAAAAAATCTTCATATGGTTTCGAACGGAACGTCTCATTTTCCTATCGGTGTATATGTGCTTGTAATTGGCCGCACGTTAAAAAAAATTAATTCGTAAAGCATTAGATGGATATCGAAACAACTAACAGTATCCAATGGCAGGGAGTTTAAAACATAATTAGTTGGTGTATACTCTAGGCTGCTCCTATTGATAGGTCTGCTTGCCTAACCAAGCTCGACGGTGGTGCACGAACTCAGCAGGCCTTGGAAATACCATTTGTATTGGCATACGATTAAATTGACAGGCAAAAAAGCTCGTAGGTACATAAGCAGCTGTTTGCTGCATGATCTCGGTGAGAGACGCCAGGATTAGGACGCTGCTGTACTTGCGAGCCAAAAAGATCGAGAAAGATCTTCCAAGAAGCAGCGTAGTCGGTAGGAGCCCAGTGCTATGGGCTGTGACCCGAAGACAGAGTATATGCGCTACTCTGCCATGTCATGTACGGGAGCGCATACTTACAATAGAATTTCCATGGCTAGGTCTTTTGACTTAGCCACGGAAATACCTGAGGAGAATATCGTCGTTGCTTTGTTTCGCTTAAAAAGTAAAATATATAGGAATATATACAGCCACTCCCTATACTGTCGCCTTGGCGAATCGCAACAATGATAAAGAAAAACACTGAGGACGTTTCAATATATGTCGTTATAAATCTAGGTGTATCCTCGGCTGTTTCAGGCACGAGTTCCTAAATTCTACCCCGTAGAAGCGCACGTGAGTTCCCTGTTCAGCCGTCGGCAAAGACTAGTAGAGGGGTGTATCCTTCGACTCTGTACTACTCAGACCTTCATGGCCTTTGTTTTCGTTCTCTAAGACGATTTCACGTATTTGTGTTACGTATTGCCGCTGGAGGACACCATGAGCCCTGTGACTAGGCGGCCTGTATCGATTAGATAGGGTGGCTCACAGAAAGAAGTTTTGCTGTCTCCAGCGGTAATTGTTAAGAAGAAGCTAACAACGCGAGCTGTTACTATCATTACCAGGTTCATCCGCAGTATACACGGGCGCAAATTAATCAAATTACCCGAACCATTTAGCTAATCGGGATGAGCCAGACGGCTGCCGACCAGGCGCCTCAAGGCACTGTTCTGTCGCAGGCTTTCGTTTCCTCTGTTGGTAGAGCTGCAGTCAGTCTATTTTAGGTCAAGAACAACCCAATGTGTGTATGTGTGAATGAATAGCGGGCGTTCAGCTGAACGTTAACGAAGGTCTGTTCTGACCGTCACTTATGAGAACTGAAAAGCAGTACGAGCGGTGAGGACGGAGTGAACGACAACGTACCGACATCTGGCAACGTGGATAGTTTATATATGTAACTTATATATAGGTTATATAAGATACTAGAGAGAAGTTTCCATTGATAGTCTTGCATAACAACATAAGTGAACTACCAATCACATACGTGTCAGATAAATTAAGTGCATAGCGAAAAATTGAGTTCGTATAGATTCTAAATGGCGTTAATTTTAATTTAAGAAAGCCAATCACTTATCTCAGAAATTAAATGCGTTTTAACAATGGATCCTTCCATTCCATATCCGCAGCGCAAAGTGTATAATGTATTTCGCCGAACTATTGTATGCAAAGTCCGCCAAATATAAAATTGTTACATTTCATAAAAATTAAAGCAAAAAGCCTTAAAACTAAGTATACTGATATCTTAGTTCTCGATGATAACCATTGTTGATATCGAGGTGAGACTGTTTCATTGGTACGCATGATTAGAAGACAATCATTGTGCGAAAAATGAAATAGTTCAAAGAGCAATCAAGCAGAGAGGCTTTTATGTTCTGTTTACGGCTTCAGCTATGGACGCCGCAGGCTGTTGTGAGGTAGGTGTGTTACGAAACAAGAGACCATGCAAATATCGTAGATCCAAACCAAAAACGATGGGGTTCAGGGCCAAATCTACATGTACAATATCCCTACGCTTCTGTTCACGTATCCTCTATGATCATACACCGCTAGGTGAATGAATTTGTTTGAAATTACTCGTCTAATCTTAATCTTCACTGTATAGGCGTAACTTCTCAGTAAAAACCCCAAATATTAAGGTAGAGCCAAATAACGTATTAAGATAGATACTATAGCCTGACTAGATCTCGCTCAACGTTTGGTCTTCTGGCTTCTGTATATCCGCCAGAACCGCTTTCTCTGTTCTCTTCGACAGCATTTATTGTGAAAAACGGGGCTAGGGCTGAGAACAGAAGGAAATCGGGTTGTGTTGTCGTAGAATTTGTCAAATTGATAGTAAAAATATTTGTTCGAATTGACATCTGGCCGTTCCTATGCCATAACCGGATCACAAGATATGCAGGCAGGCAGGCAGGCAGGCCTATTAATATTGAAATAAGGGAACGAAGTGTTGTGATTCTTCTTTAGCATCCAGAGGAAAATTCCACAAAAAAGAATCCTGTTCGCCATAGCCGATGAGCTTGTGGGACATCATCGCCTTGGTTAGCGGTGCTGCTATGATCGTGCCAAATTCTGTCTGCTTGTCTTTATCACATTTTATATCTGCGTGCAGACATAGATGCCCACAAAGCCCATTCAAAACTCTATACGCACCCTACAGAACAGAGCTGGTGAAATTGTCTCGTGCTAGCTGTTGGTGCGTACTCGATCACTGGATTCACTATAAATGCCACGAAAATTATCACATTTACAACAGTTCTAGTAAGTTTCTAAGAGGCAATTTGTAGGTCTGCTTTTTCTCTCTCAGTCGGTTTTCATTTCAAGGATGCTCACACGGTAGTATACGATTTATACGATTTTTCAAAGAAAACAACATATGACTAGTATATACATAGACCTAGGCAAGACGGCCGTGGCCTGAATACAAAGCAAAAATGTCGAAGTGAAACGACGCGATCCATACAAACATCAGATGCTACACTTGGTCGTCAAAGTTCAATGTCAAAATGGAATAAAATATATCGCGAGGATTCTTCGAAGCGAAATGATACGAAAAAGTTCGGATGACGCAAATAACGGCGGTTTCCCAAGACGTATTTTGGTTAGTTTTTTGGCCATTGCATATGGAACGACAGAGCTTACTATAACACAATCATGATGCCAATTGGCCACCTCTGTAGGTCGGTGCGTTGCTGAGGCTCACTTACTTCACACTGAAAAAAAGCTTCACGACGTGTCATTTTGCAATCAACTAATCCAGTCTTAAAGTACCCTACTTTATACATTTAATTACCGCGTTAAATCAGCCCAAAGTTAAGAAGGTGCCATTTACTTGATTGTAAAAATTACGCAAACCCACACTATAAGAAAATGTCTATTAAAAAAGATGTTCAAAACCAGAGTTTATTATTAGACAGTGAATCTCAAGAATGCTATTTTTTTTTTTTTTAAGAAACTGTCCGCTACGAGCAATTCACGGAGACGATAATAGGAGGTAACTGTGTAATACTTTTTAAAAAAAATTTCCTGCTTATTCTTCTTACGTATGCAGTATCAATCATGTCAGTGGGCTTCACATGACATATTGCAGCGGGTAAAAAGCATTGGGCTGTTTCATTAGACTTCCAGACACGTATCGATTTGACTCTATGATTACACTGCAGTCCACGTCATTTTTCCAGCAAAAATTCTAAAATTACAATCAGGACAACAAACAAACGTTAACTCGGGCGCGGCCAACATATAAAAGAGCTAGGCGTTAGCCGATACATTATCAATATCTGGCCAACGGCCTAGTTTTTCACGAGGGCTGATAGACGCTAGATAGTAAGAGCACCACATGGTTCCCCTCTATTTCGACGGTGCCATAATATACCCATCTGATTTCGACACATGCGCGACTCACTTGCGAAGGGCAATTGCTGCCACTGATTTTATTGAGCTGCACTTAGAAGCAAGAAAATTCATTTTCCAAACCGAGAAAGCTGTCTGTTTAGGCCACAAGATCACGGCCGCCGGAATTTTCTTGAATCCTAGCAAGATCTGGGCAGCAAAAACCGTGCTTACCTTAGCGTCGGCTAGGGAGTTGAAGGGCTTCCTGGGGTTGGTTTTCTATCACCGGTGATTTGTACGATCTTTTTTTGCAAATTACTCTTCTCCGCGGTGAATACGAAACGCTTCATTTGGAACGACAGAACCTGTCGGCTGTTGCAATCCTAGCTCAAAAGAGTACTGCCCTGTGTCCCTTTTGGCAGGATCTGGAGACGAGATTACAAACGGACCGCTGTCTAGGTTGGTCTGGATCGAATACAGGGCTCGAGTGGGTTGTTGTATACGCCAGCCGCCGTTTGATTGATGCCAAAACTCGACTAAGCGCCTAGCGATACTGTGGGCCGTTGACAAATTCCAACCGTATTTGTGTAAGTGACACCTCTAGGTTGTTATTGACTGCATTAGATTAAATTACTTAAAGGAGAAAGCGAACCTATGCCATAGTTAAGGCGCTGGGCTCTAACCTTCAGACGCTTTGTCGCGTCCGACCGTACCACTGGTACATAGCAGCGTCCTCGAGTTAGATAACGTTCAGTGAACTTAGAAAGGAAGCCCCTGCTCGTACAATACAATTAAACACACAGCTTTGCATCCCAGCGTGCATGCTTAAATATAGCGTGGTCTACCTAGTTTAAAGGTAAGCAGGACTATTCCACGTTCTTTAGACTCAATTGATAAAAGTAATCACCGTATGCCACTTGGGAGACTGGCAAAATGTTTTGAAGAGCGCTTCGTTATCCGGTCCGAGAAATGTTAGTGCAATGTGAGGTCTCCCAGCAACGGAAACGACGTTCAGAAAAGCGCGACGCGCCCCACATGGCGCCGGCGCCGAAGCGTTACTCCGAGAAGGTATCGTTAGACTTCATAGTCCCTCTTAAAGTTCCAAGTATTGATCGATCATTGTGTCCATTCTGTCTAGCGTATGCCGGCTCAGAAAGCGACGCCGAGTGCCACGATTCGAGCGCTGGAAGTTGCCCAGGGCTGCTTCGGGGGTCTTGGCGCCGTCGTGACGGCCAACGCGACTTTACTACCTCACACGAAATTACATCAGACACATCAAAATGGTTGTCGGAGACTTACGATGGACCGGGCTGGTCGAGTGCACGATTTGAACGGGTGACGGAAAGGTTGGTTTAAATAATTGTGGAAAGACAGCAGCAGTTCCAGGAAGCGTTTTCGCTGAATACATACTTGAACGAGAATCTGTGGAGAATGCCTTTGTAATCGCTTGTTGGCTACTGGGCCGTACTGTCTAAACAGTACTGCGGCTGTGGAAACTCCAGCAGGCGGGGTGTCTAGAAGTACGCACTGGCAAATGAGAAATCGACAACGGCATGTGAAGGAGCGATTCCCCCGACGGACTTCGAGAATGGTAAAGATGCTTGTAAAGGTTAAACGGCCGACGAAAGTACTCTTCAAGAAGTTAGAGTCACCCTACCGCGGACCATTTACTACCGTGAACTAGGTCACCTATCGGGACCTAGGAACTAGGACCTATCGGGACCTAGGAACTAGGACCTATCGGGTTGCCATGGCAAGCAGCTGCACGTGAAAGGGTCTATGGGATATGCAGGAAAACATATTTCGGTAGCGCGGCCAAATGTAAAGGCTGTCTAGCCTGTGACGAGGCCTAGTCCATGTCTATGCCATCGCCGTGAGTCGTTCTATTGTAATTTGCGTCAGCTTAAGATAATGTATACTATATTTCTGTATTGTACTTTAATGGTAGAGCGGCCCAGAATACCCTATTTCATTATTGATGTAAGAGCTATACATAAAGGCCAAAATAGTTTAGTCTGCCAAGATGACGTCAAATAAACACTCCTAAAAACAGTCATGAATATAATTGAATCAATTGCTGAGCCACAGTTAATGACATTTCACAAAATCTTTTAAATCGTACTAAATACCGAATTTTATCCAAGGCTGAAATTTCCACAACCTAACCTCGTCATTAGGTCCGAATCCGAACAAGGTACAAATGCAGGATGCGTTAACGATGAGGTTAGTTAATAACGATTAGAATTATTGTACCTTACGGTCGTTTTCGTTCGCTGCACTTGAACTTACATTAAGTTTGAACTAGGATATTACACTGATGCTTCTTTGGGCCCGTCTTAGGCCCACTAATACTTACCTTTTATGCGCATGTCCTGCTTCTTCATATCGAGTCCCGCTCTGCACACCATTCGTTTTACTTACGACCTCATACTCATGAAGCTCAAAATCATATTTTAAGGCCAACAGATTTGAGAACAAACTGGCTCATGTTAAATATTATTATTATAAGATTCTTGGCCTTTTTCTAAAGCAAGATGTACTTTTTTTTTCAAAACTACTTGGTGCTTTGTCGTCATACCAAGTTATTCAGTCAATCATGATGGAACCTTTATCAGGTCAAGCCTCAAAATATCTCGGCTTAACATTCAGACAAAAATTGGACTTAAGAGGGATTACTTTAAGTTACGTTTAAGCCGCTACATTTGCTACGTCTTCGACCCAATGATTTGCAACTTATGCCGTATAAATTAAACTACGTGTAGCCTGGAGGGACTGGATTTTCTCTAGGTAATGAATCAACGATGCCATCTGCAGTGCCTCTAAACTATAGAGACGCGCTTGCACGCCAGGCTTTCAACCGAGTATAGCCTACAGTCACATGCGGTCAGGGCCTGTAGTCTGCAATGCAAATGGATGAATTGCCCGTCAGCCAAACCGCTTCTGATCTCCATCGTCGCTTGCTCTCTAAAACTGTTCACAGAGGTACAAAGTTCAATCAGTCAAATGCAGAAACTATTACATATAATGAACTCTCCAAATTATAAATATGATTACATCTGTGTTGCATACTGTGTTGTTTACTATTCGTTGTCGTCTGCATTCAGAAGTCTAAAATATTCCGCTCAGAATTATGTCGAATAATAACAATAATTATTACTACAATTATATTACTTATTATAGTAGTTATATAGTCTTTTGCTAGCTCTAGAATAGAATTTAAATGAAGCGGATCGAAAATCAACAGTTAGTGGTTGTTCTCGATTGAACTATCTAGGAAATGTATCGGATGTATTTTTCTGGGTAATCTGCAAATGATTTTGTCTTTACAAGAATCCGCAGCGTAATTAACCATAAACCGGATAATAACGATATCAAGAATAGATAATTAGTGATTTTTCGCTTAGCTTTATTATCTAGTCGAGTGACTATAGACAGGATGTTTGGGTTATTAAAAGCGTGTGGAAACAGCTACCGAGCGTTGAACTAAGGACACTCTGTTCTACGATCATTGATCGACGTAGCAGTACTATTATTATTATTACTGATATTATTAATTCGTATCGAATAATTTAGTAATTAGGTAAGCGAATTCTGCCCTACATACCTACAGCTTGTTAGCGGACACAAAATGGCGCTAGATAGCGTTCGACCAATCCGTTATTTTAGATGTATCCTTTTAAATGGTTACGAAGAATATTGTTAGATGAAAAAAAAGGCGTGTATTTTAAATTAGCAGTCGTCATTCGGGAAAAAAAATCACGCGATAACAATGTCTAGTGTGAATGACGCAAATCAGGAGTGTTGCTCCCTGAGCGTACTCAACGTTCTCATCTACTTAGACATACGTTTAGCACAATACGATAATCTTATTTATAGTGATATTTACGCAGAGGTATGACGTAACGCGTTAGACGAACTGCTCGTTACGATGGCATGTAACACACGACCCAACGTGCCCAAAAGGAACGTTATGACTGTAGACCATGGGGCTAAACGTACGGCTGATTCTTTTGACTTTGCACCTGGTTATTATTGAAAGCGGGTCACCCGGAACTCGGACGCTGCTAAACAAAAAGCTCGCTCACTTGACGCCTTTTTAAATTTGCGCTGAAATACAGCTAAAGACCGAGGTCGTCGCGGCACCGAGAAGATGTTAAAATAGCATCGCAATCATCTTTATATGTCCCATATAAGGAAACGTCCAAACAAATGGATAGCGTTGAACAGCTGGTTACAAAAGAGGCAACTGAGGTAATGTACGAGTGCAAAAGGTGATGGGAAACTTCGGTTCAAATTCTCATAGTGTGTTTAGTGAAGCGAATGAAGTTAATGTAACGAAGACGTTAAGGGTAAAGGATATGTTCACACAATCTTTCATGCTAATGTAGCACAAATGCTACACCGAAAGGAGAAAGGCGTGCACTCATACGCGGATCGGTAAGATCAGAACTAAACTTAGAGATTTTAGACGTCATGGATGTTTAAAGCGTCGTCTATGCAAAGATCGATAATGGAATTTTCAATTTTTTTTAGGTCGATTTCGTTGTAACCCACTACCAGGATAGAGAACAAGTTCAATAAGAACATTATCATTATTATTATCGGTGCCTGGCTCCCAGTAGTGGAAAACGTGTTAAATTATCACATTCGCTCAGAATGAACAAATATTATACGTACTATGCTTACGCATTGCAAATACCCCAATAAAAAAAAAGAGAAGTCTTTTAGTTGGCTTAGACAAAAACATACTTTTATAAGGAAATAGGAAACGCTATACGAAAAACAGTAGGATCTGTTAGATAGAAGGGGATCAGAATACGCAGCTATCTAGTACTTATTATCGTTTATTATCGATGTTAGGCATATAGCATGTTAGGAAGTAGCAATAACCACCATATCCCATTGCAGTAGAGCGGCCATCATTAGCGCTAAGTCTGCCGCAAATACGATGCGAGCATCCTTAGTGGTTATTTTTATAGTAATATCCAAATGATTTAGAGAATTTCTTGTGGATATTAACCGTTGGCTTCTCTTTTGCCCCGAGATCGGCGGGTCAAAACGCTTTTATTCATCTAACCAGGCTTGGGCATCTGACATCAGTGTTTCAATTTAAATCAGCGTATGACCAACATTGTCTGAATTATTACGCAAGCTCTCAGTGAGAGAGGTCTGTAGCTGCTCGTCGCGTTCGTTCACGGCTGCAACTATAGCCAGCATCTTTATTCTTCCGAGCTTACTTTTCTTCCTTCCCCGTAACCGTTAAGATAGCACTTTTTGTCTTAGTTTTGGCGTCTTGCCCAACAATGTATCAAAACCTCACGACCTTTCCCTCTTATGCGGCGCTAACAAAGCACAGATCTAGGACAACGAGACTTTTTCCAACGCTTCTGCCATAGCTTTTTTATTACTGCCCCAAATGCCCCTTTTCTTACAACAGCCTCATTGTTAGTCCTTTTGGAAGTTTGTGTTCTAAGGACCCGGTCACCGTTTCTCTGATTTCGGTTCCGCCATCCTGCTGCGACGGTCAAAAGCTGCTTCTGGCTGGGTAACCCGATCTTTACTCGACCACTTTCCAAAAGTAGAAAGATGTCGACATTTAGCGAGACTCGTCATTCTATGTCGCCTTTTGTTCCCGCTAAGAACCCATTCGTTCCGGGGGCTTTTATCCGTTTGGCGAAAGAACCGTGCGCCACTGCTGTAATTCACAGGCCGCTGCTGATTATTCCATTGTTGTATCTCGTTGGCCCTCACTGTTTTAGCAGCCAACAGTCCGCGGTGAGGCATCTATAGCGAGGAGGATGTCGTTGAGACGGTGATGCTAATGTCAATTCTCGTGCCCTCTAAAGACTTTTGATATGAGTGCCGCTTTCTATAGTGTCGGAAAACCACGGCAATTAATCAATGTTCATTGCTCCTCTCCGAATATCCATAAGTTTATACGAGGAAAATATGGTTCAGATAGGACACCTAGCATTAGGCACGAGCGGTAATGAAGAAAAACCTACGGCCGTCTAGATGATAACCGAACTGCAGCCTGTGACCGGCTTACCAGAAGTGAATAAAATCTCCATGTTCGACAAATCGCATCCTCATGCATTCGTACAAATAATTAGACATTTTGTTAGTATAACTTTTAATGCGCGAAGAAATAGTTAAACATTTCTCATGTTCGAGCGCACGTGTTTTCTTTTAGCGAAAAATGATATCCTTCGTTTTATGAAAACTCCAACACACGTCTAATATCATTCTCCAGGATCCTTCCTTAACTCATAAAAAAAAAAACAGAAAGCGCTTCAATGAATGTATGGACTCTATCTGACACAGACCAGAACTGGCTTGTGTTGGCTACGCGGCCAAAAGCAGAACCCCACTTCGGTCACCGTCGCAACCACAAACGTTGGGAAAGTCAGGCGTTTCTCTTTAGTTACGTTATTGTCATGTCCTGCCGTTAGATACAGATAGGGCAATGCTCACAAGCTCCCCCTCCTCAACTGTCGTGGTTTCACAAGAAGGTTCCATTTAGCCTTTGAGAAGGTTGAGGCGAAGTGGAGCACGTATATACCAAAGGAGCTCTTAGGGCCACTTAAGGACAGTGGTCGAGTTCTTGGGTGCCGGCTGTCATAGGGCATAGAAGTGATCCAGAAGTGTGTTCATTCAATGGCTGAAAAGTTTGCCAGCGAAAGCTGTTTTATGATCGGCCGTTCATAAAAAGCTGAGAAAACAATCATGAAATCTCTTCTTTTGTCTTCTGATTGTCCTTAAAATACAATGATGAAACAAGGACGATTTGTGTGACTTCTTAGCGAGTTCGCCGGCTTAAATAAATTAACCGCAAAGCTAAGCAATAAGTGCATACCTTGAGATATTTAATGCATCCATAAAATACTTAACCGTTATTTTCAATGACAATAATTACACATATTGCTTTCTATATTTTGATATATATTTCTATATTTCATAATTATAT
>NW_019213082.1:66416-125230 GCF_002532875.2 Varroa jacobsoni | reverse complement strand
GCTTACCTTGTTTGCGATCTTAGTCAAAGGCATATTGCAGCACACTAAGTATAGTACCGCATCGTCATCCCAGCATCTCTTCCGGCTTCACATTCATGCTATGTGCTACCCAAATAACAATGGGTTTCACATTTGAATGGATGTAGTTTCAAAGATATCGACTACATGAAAGGTTTCGAAGCTGTCAGAAACGTCACCCCTATGTTTGTTAAGATCTAGACTCACTCCTGTTACCAAATCATATTCCACTGTGTTAACTCAGACCACAACTCAAAGCTCTCAGAAATAAAGTATTATTTCTGTAGAGACGACAGTCACTGTGAAGTCTTCATTCTTCATCATGCTTAAAAGTGAATTTGAATTGCAACACATTGGCCAAACTGCTGTTCCTCTCATTTGTCAACTTGTAGAATGCCTAACAAGTAAGCTAGGTTATCATTTAGGTAATAATTGGTTGGAAAAGAAAAGGATAAAGCCGATTATGAACTAAAATTGGCCCTCTAAGTGAAACGGTGATCTAATGTGCGATTCAAAATTTCTCCTAGTATCAGCATTTGGGTCGACCCAGCCGATTCCTCTTCTTAAATCAACAGTTAATAGTTACTTTGCAACACTAGATCTCAATAGTTAATCAATATGTATAGGCTAAATCGAACGAATTGCCCGTCTATGCCGGCGATACATGCCGTAAAGACATAGGAGGATCGATGGCATCGAAACTTTTTTGTGTGACGAGACAAACATTTGTTTGCGTTTGTTACTAGCATCCATAGCGACTGTTCTACGGAGGAGGGGAGAATATTTTTAACTTTAGCAGAATGCGTAGACTACGCTTCAAAACTGGTCACAAATACTACATCGAACCGACACCGATGCCCGGCATTTTATAATTTGTTTAAAAAAAATCTGTAAATAAATAATGGATGGGCTGTTGAAGTCTTGAAGTCGGAATATGGCGAAGCGTCTTGTTTTAGCTTGTGTCGAAGTCAGCTGCAAATTGAACCAACCGGGATTCCGTATAATAGAATTCACTCAGATTGGCTAATTAGAGCGGGCTATCCGATAATTCTCAACCTAAATCCACTATATTATTTTATGCAATATTAACTGGTGGTGCACCAGAGAACGAATAGGTGAAAACCTATAGCCCTTGCAAGCGATAATCTGAACTCAATCTTATATCGGCTATAATTTAGGGCCACCTGAATTGCTACTACTTCGATAGAAGAAAATATAAGGCAAAAAACACCCTTACCGAAATTACTGAGTTTCGAATTATTTCAAAGATGTCTACTTCACAAAGGAAAGTTACCTATCATACGGACTTCAAATTGTTAATTTACAGTATACTGAATTGAAGAGATTTAATCTAAAAACACTAGTTCACAATTGCACGAATGAATGGACTTCAACGGGAACTTCGGAACAAATCGATTTTCGGAACTCGACTCTATAATAACATTGGTGCTATCTAGAAAACGGTATCGTGGCATATTAAAACAGTAGCTTCTTGGTTTTATTCATGGGCATATAAAACGAGCTCATGCAATCTTCAATTCCGTAAATCTCTCGCTTTACAAATATCCAGCCATCTGACAGCTAACAGAAAATGAAAGAATCGGGCCTTCGTCATTGATGTAGATACGCTAACAACAATTCAGAAACACAGGATATTATTACGTACGGTCCGGTAATAACCCGTTTGCGAGAAGCACATCTTCTAATTGATGATTTAATTGAGTTATTATCAGTTTGTTGAATATTTACTAAATACTAAATTCAACAATAAAGGTATAGTAACGAGCGGCTTAAAATACGTACTTGAATGGTATTTTTAACTGCTATGCAGGACTGATCGAACAGTAAACCCGGCAGAGCCAAAGCTCAAGAATCGTAAGAAGTAAGGATCTGTCATTGACATAGCACCGAACTGACTTATATCAGCTATGCTATCTCAGATAACGAACCATTTTGAGGGTGCAGTGATCGGCCTCAAAGCGGAGCGAATGTAAAGAAACAGAGACACACAAATAGCTTTGAGCTACTCGATTTAGGTCGTTGCAGTAGTTCGTTATCACGAAAATGCTACAATCAAGAACGTCATGCGAGGTCCCAAGTGGCGTCCTCCGAGTTTTCATGGATGGCATTTGAAAATTTAACTTGTCTCTTATCTACTAAACGAATATTGAGTCGCATCGACTGTAGAATGACCCAAACAGCGACAGGGTCTGACAGCAGCTTACAATCCAATTGTATCAAGGTGACTCGCTGTTGAGACGTGTTCTTACAAAATTCGTGCTTCAAATATGTATTTTAATGATATGTACATACAAGTTGACGCCAGGTTATAGGTGGCTAAGTAGCAGATGCCATTTCCACTAATGATCTATTTGATACGTTGTTCTATGTTTCAGTTGTAGCAACCAATGGAACATACAATCCTTTCAGTTTCAGCCTTACCCATGAAATGACGACCGCGGCTATCCGGTCCGGTATCCAATACGAACCAAGACGCTTCTTACGATTAACAGGTAAGCACGTTACCTACTAGGCTGTTACGGGGACGACCGCTACTAAAGACTATTTCTTGCCCTCAAAAAAATGATAAGTATTACGCAAAAAGTGCATACGTTATCATCTAGCTAGTCTATTTTTCGCTCCATACTATTATATCAAATTCAAAAGGAAAATGGTCGCCATAATATTTTCGTACATTATATTTATTGACTAGCTTAAAATGAGTTTTTATATTTAATCATTAGCCCCGTCTACTGTAGGTCATAACTGTAACGTAGTGTCGATAATGAGGATTTCTGCTTTATTGGTGCCATGCTTTGATGGTTGGCATAGGCTCACGTCTTCGATTAATTATAAACAAAACACAGTAATAACAGCAGAAAGTCATGGTAACGTCGTTGCAAAATTCGATCGATTTTTCTACATTCGTTTCGAAACATACGGAGCTCATCATTGACTTTGAGCGATAGAACAAATATGAATCCATAGAGTGCAACAACAGATTTACTGCGTAAGCAAATTTCTTTATTTCGAAATTATCTAGACGCTGTATGAAGCGACGCGTCATTATATCGAAATTTATCGCCGTTCGGACACGAAGCTACGTAGCTCAATCAATCCTTGCTGACATACGTTATTAATTAAAGATCTGTTATTGACTGGACGTTTATTGAAAGCGAAAAATACTTCTCCATGTTTAGCTTTCTTTTCATAAAAGCAATATAACAATTGGCCCGTGTTTTTGGTTCTACCTAGTAGAGTCTGGCGAATAACCGGAACTGACATAGACGGCGTTTTTGCTAATCACCTCTTGTTGTCCTTTATGGGCCTTTTTGAAGACTACCAATCTCATACGATGGATCCGTTTTAAGAGGACAAACCCTTATTCTATGAATGTTTAATTAAATCGATTTCTTGCAACGCATAAGTGGCCTGTCCATATGTGGGCGTAAAAAGTAAACATTAGAAATGCCTTCCTTATTTTATCTATGTACACAATTACAACCAGTTCATGGAAAAATCTCCCTTCCTGATGTGTCCCTAGTTTTTTTCCTCTTCACTGAATGGCAGTTGAAGTGACTACGATTTCATGGCAATCTTTTTAGGACAATTTCTCGGGTAGTCACTCTGAAACTGGTAACCCAAGTACGCCATATAGCACTGATCGAAATACGCATACCGCTTACGCACTTAAAATCGTATTCAATTTCGTCCCACCTTGCTCTGTACCGGCTGTGAAACCCGATAACAGTCAAATTTCAGAGGAACGCAAGTGTATACGAGGAAGATAACCCGTCATTACCATGAAGACCTATATAACACATGTACTAATCATCACGTTATTCTTCGTCCGGTCTTAAGATAGTAGTAGCATAATACTACTTTAGGCTGCTAGTTATTTAACTAAGCGGTGATGCAGTTATAGCCGAGCTCACACAGAAGAAAGTACTTACAGAATTCCTAGTTGAGTCCAGCCGACGAGACACTTGGCTCGCTAATGTCTCACGCAACCCATTTATATCGCCCACTGCCCACAGGGAAATAGGGGCATGCGAGATGTATGTGCTTAAGGCCAGACAAGACACTGTGTTAACGACCGCCAAAGGCAGTGAGATTAACAGCGGCATACGTCAAAAACAGTATCACTTTTACGACCGCGCGACATCCTGCCCCCAGGCATAGATAAGAGTCACAAATCTGTAATAAGAGAAAAAAAAAACATTGCGGCCCAACTTGCGTTGTACTACTAGCGTGTCAATTGCCAGCATAATTAGAACACTTATATTACATAACGATTCTAGCAAAAAACACATTAATGAGTTCAGGTGTTATATATAGAAGCGCCAAGGGAGGTAATCGGGCCGTGCGGTGGGGCGAGAATTAACCACTAACGATAAAATGTTGAATGAGCGAGAAACAAGCGAGCTAAGCGGGGGTCGAGCCCACACATATTGAGGAATGGCGTCTATGGAATGGGTCAACAGAACACGTAATGTAATAGTGGCTCGAATCTGTTTTGCGATTAGCATGCCTGCACCACTCAATCAATAGTGGGCGGATCGGACGGTTCAAAGTAACAGGTTTCGGCGGGACTATTGTTTTATTGCATAGTATATACATAAGAATTATATATTTGTCACGATATAAAACACGACAATAATACTGCAATTTATGTTGCAGACGTTAAATGTGCACATTTTCGAGCAGCCCCACAGCCGGGCTTATATTTCGTTCATTTTTCTACTGGGGTCTTAGGCCGTAGTGACCTTTGTGTTATAGAGCGCCGCAGACTTATCATTATGGTATATATATAGATATATATGTATATATATATATATATATATATATATAACAGTAAATTAAAAAGCACAACATCCTGATCGTCATTACATGAAAACATATTTCTTTGAGCATCGGCTGCAAGTATTGGTCCTGCTTCCTATTCTGTCGGTCAGCCAAGGCTTGTATGTCTCACAAAATAAGGGGAATAATACAGTGAGCATTGTGCACTTCTTAAAAAAGAACAAAAAAAGGTACGTCGACTCAATTCTGGCATAATTTATCACCGAAGCGTCAATTTTTCTTGTGAAATATGCGTTCGTCATATGCCTAGAGCTTTGACCGGAAAGAAAAACCGCTTTGTGTTGGAATATCACGATTTCGTGCTAGCACCTACGCAGTGAAAAGGTTCCGTGGACAATTTTGATCTATTCGTAAATATAGCCTATCCTGCCAAGTCGAGCTACAATCGATCCAAATCGAATTCGTGATCAGCTGTCTTTAAAGCTGATCACGAATTCGATACGAACTTGAAGCGTACTTAATTTTGCCAACATATGTTCGCAAAATTAAGTAGGCTTCAAGTATAGTTCTTTCTTTGTCAATAACCAACCTTGCAATTTTGGTCTTCGTTACTTCACTTCTGGCACGTAGCAAAAGACACGTGCACAAATCGTGAGATCTGTTTGCTTCCTACACCAATGTTTTTTTTTTTGTTTAATCTAAACTAAATGCATGTCTTTTTATCAGTCGATATGCAGTCTGAAAATGGCACAGACCGATACTTACACACGTATTCAGATCAGCTAAGGAAAAACCAAAATAGAACCTGTGTTCCTAAAATAGGCTGCACATTTCGATCCAAACGGCCTAGCGGGTCTGTGGACCTGCTACCCTACCGTTCGCCAAAAACGTTTTCAGAACGCTCGATATAGTAGCTATCGTATTGCTACGGATGGACACCAGTTAGAAAAATGCAATTGTACAGCTTGTTTCCTACGACACCAGCTCCGACTGATAACAGTTTAATATAACGGTGCCGCCAGAAAGAATCGCCAGAAAGCAATTCAAGGCTCTGGTTTGCAAGGCACAAGAACATGATGAGTTAGATAGCCGAAGCACTGGGCCGCAATTTGGCCTCTGTAGGTATCCTTCAGAGTAACGCGGTAGAGTCAGATCAATTATAGAATTCGCCGGCTTACATGCCTAGCCCTTTAGCTAGCCCTTTTTAATAATGTTGACAAACATCATATCTATGTAATTGAATTTGTATAAATATATATGAAAGTAAATGCGAGACCACTATTGGGCATTAGCTATCGTGTTGTATATGCCGATAATGGAACTTGAACAAAGGTCTCTCGACCTTGTGCATTAAGGTACGCTTTTGATACATAGTATTCCGGCAGTGACATCTTGTAGATGGCAAATCGTCGTTTTCTGGCAACACGGCTTACTACATACTGTATAAATGGACCTGGCAGAGACACACTAGATCTGCGGCGTGAGTTATTTTTGATGAAATAAGATTACTCTAATCACAGGAATCAGGTCGTTTTACTAGAAATCTAAGTGCAAGGACTCTGCTGTGATTCCAAGTATTTTCAATTTTGAGTATACAACGGAACCCCGACGCGTATTGTTCGTAGAAGCGATTAATGTTTGAGAAGGCAAACTAAAAAGCGTGTACACGCGGATTAAAATAAGGATCGTAGGAAGCTCATTTTTCTCTAACCAGACAAAGAGCATTCGGGTTCATAACGCGATTCGGTATAAAATTTATTAGGTCCTCGTTTCTATTATCCTCACGTCGACCCACTTCGGCAGTCCCCGGCTGGCCTATGACCGTCATATTCCAGTTTGAGATCTGCTACTAGGTATAACAGACGTGTTCATGACCAAAGCGAACAACCGATGCTCCAAAAAAATTTTCCATAAAAATTTTGTTAGAGCCCTTCTTGCTTCCTATTTTATTTCGATTTAGCCCAGGCACCCGCACGTTAACTGCCCGATTCATTGATTATTCGATGCCCACCGTTCAAGAGACTGGAATCAAAATGGGCCAAAGTAGGACGACAAGCGGGTAGTTTTTCTCCGTCCTTAAGAATGAATCGATATGCTGTGCGAGCGAAGCAGATCAATGGGCCTCCGTTGGTCGGGTTATCGTTTTCACATCCAACGGTTCCGCTCAACTTTGACCGCTGGTCGGGCCTTACACACTAGTCGGATCATATCAATACAATCATAACCGCAACTGCAAAATATCGATGAATATTGCCTCTGGCTTAAAATGAGAGCAGATGAATAGGAAAGTTGCTCAGTTTGCTACTAGGCTACTTTCCACCGTCATGTTTTTTACGCCCCAAAAGAAATTGTCAGCGCTTCGAACTAACTCGTGGAATGTTTCGTTTATTTGAACCCATATCTAGCCCACATTTTTACATAACCAAAGTGAATAGTAGAGTGCATATTTTTTTTTTTTAGACATCGGCCATTTTGCGTTTGTCATCCAATTCATGCTCGCCCGATTTTATTTTTCTACTTTGATCCTTCTTTTTTGGCTTTTGAGTGCGTGTCTGACTTTGTCTGTCGGTAGATTACGATTTAGTGGGGCGCAAGCAGTACACGACGGAAGATTTTTGTCCCTAATAATTCAAACTGTTCTTTGGTCGGTCGTCATGGATTTCATTCTTCACAAGTATCACGAGTTACAAACAACGGTAAATATGTTTCCTTCTTTTCCATTTTAGATAATGGGTCTAGGTGCGTTGACAAGTTTCCTATGGCTGATCGCATACAGATTAGTTTCAGCGGATAATCTATTTAGGCAATCCTAATGTAAATTGTAAGAACCATGATAAATCTATAGTTAAAATACGAAGCTTACTTTGGTTTGGAAAAGCTAACTGAGACAGTACAGCTTAGCCGTTAGGTGGGCACATTGATATAGAGTGGCAAAAAGTAGTTAAGGGCGGACAACTTATACTAGGTAATTGAATGGAACGCAGATTTGGCCCAGGAAGCTAATTAAGAGCCGTGGCATTTGTTAAGTAAGATCATCTAGTGCAGTCATGGGTTTAGCCATGGGTAAATGAATACAAACATCTGTTTAATCTTTTGCTTATGAGCGTTTAATTAGTGGAAACGTCGAAGCTAATCGGCGCACAGAGCATGTAATACCGGGCACGAACTTCAAAGCCTAAAATCTTCACATCAGCCCATTATGCAGTAAACTTCTGATCGCTTAAAGGATTTACTCAGATCGGTTTCTATCAAACCAAAAAAATTTAAGCTTCTAGAAGGTAAGTTTTGTCTCGTAAAAACGTACTCTTTTTATGAAATAAACTCTTTTTGTAGCTGAGAATGCTCTTGGCTGTATAAATCTGGAATCAGTCAAAAAGCTGAATTTGTCATCTGATCATTATATGTAAAATACTATAGTCGTGCTGATTATAAGTAATAAGCTGAGAATTCTGAATCGACAGCTGAATTTAATAATAAAATCTTATCTTGCTTACGCCTGTTAATCTTCAGAGCAGAGAGTCAATGTTAATACTCCTAGCAGATTGACTGCGGGTGGTCAATGAGTCGTTAGTTAGTTTCTCGTTTTTTCTTTATGGTTACGTAGATGCGTACCAATTTGCTATTGATGGTACCAAATATATGAAGTAAACAATATAAGGCGAGAAATTTGTAACCAATCCTAAGGATAAAGGAGTAAATCTGTCTGTTGGAGAGAGATCAAGTGTCTGGCCAAACGTTCCGAAAGCAACTCCAGACTGCAGCCAGCCACTTGTGCACTGAACCATGGGCATCGCTGTCGATAGCAAGACGCACCTGCTTTGTCCTCTTCTTGTCCTACGTTGTCCGTGATCGGAGCGAAGCGCATTGGGGACGTTTTGTGGGAGAGAATTGCACGCTTGGCCCCATCTAAGAGCCATCGTGTAACGATGCATATACCGATATACCATGAGCTGCATATATATATGCTGTGCGTCGCATAACCGCATCACGGTCTCGTGCACAAGCACGGTCGCGATACGTAAATACGCCGATCTTTTTATTTCTCTAGTAACAACAGCCGCAAAAGTGGGGCCAACAGAATGTAACATAAAAAAGCACCAAGCTAAAGACCAATACTACAATAAATTGATCTGAAATAAAGCGCCACCTGAAAGAATAGGGCATATAAAAGGACACTATACGTCCTGCTCGTTTCTGAAAACTTGGCTTATTTCTAATGCCAGAACTAGCTAGTCTAAATCTAAACACCTGCATGCGATTACAGGAAGCTGATTTGCAGCTTTTTATGTAGACCGCTTAACAGAAATACTTTATAGTCTCAAATTTTTTGAAGAAAAAAAAGCCCGGGCCCCCCGGATCCCAGGTATCCGGTCCAACACAACTATGGAGGCAAATCTAAGGTGTTTTTTGTGTAGCCATTTTAAAAACGAATGTAATTTTAAAGACGTCTCAAATACTCACCTCTATTCTATATGCGCACCCTTGGTCATGTATTAGTTAATTTTTGTCAGGTAGTCAGAAGAGCCGATCGATAAAAAGTGAGGACCGCTTACTGCCCCACTATCAGGTTGATCATGTTATGCTTGATCTAAAATCCAGTACTTAGCTTTCATACATATGAAAAATTTATTCTTATTAAAAAGGCTACGTATTTAATAAGCCTAATGTTAACACATCATTAATTCGGTCATTTTTATAGAAATCTCGTTTTCAGGATTAAAATGTAATATATAACGTTGTGTGTGAGTATACTACATAATATCTATAATTGTGTGCCTTAAAACTAGTATCAGTCAGTCCGCCGATTGTGACCGAATAAAGGTGATAAATTGGATCTGCATGGATATTATACGACCCCAAACTGAATTCATTAAGGTGACAAGTAATATCTTTACCTATAGCCATTTCGAAAGCTACGGTATTAGCTCTAATTATAGGCGACACAGTTCCGCTTCTTGGTGATTTTTCAGTGCTCTCATATGCAAAGAGGATCCGCTATATCAATCGAATCTTGGTTATCATGGCTCATGTGCATTAGAACAATCACTTTATCCAATAAACCGTAACTGTATAATTAACTATTAGTGCCATAAAGAGATTAGCACGCTCACCATTAATGCGTTTTTGCCACTAGAAGGCAGTTGATGGAGCGGACCTGGCTCTGCATCATACCAGGAAAAAGGTAGTGTTTATTCCTAAAATGCGCTCGAAGGTTTACCAGCCGCGATATAATCGCTTGACGTGCATTAACTCACGAGTCCAGCGAAAGTAAACGAACTACCTTAACCGACTTTCCCTTTCTGATAAACCTCTCAGGCAGCAGCTACCCTGTCAGCGGGGGTCTGTAGCGTTTACTGACTGCACCGTCTGGTATGGGAGGAGGAATCTGCAGTAAGCTAGAAGCCGTTCAACGGGAACCTCAAAGAGGCTTGTGGAAATTAATGCAGAACGCATGCTATATGTGATGACTAACATTGCAAATACGAGAGAGGCGTTGTACTGGTTTTAAGGCTAACGAAAGCGTACGCCTGCTGCGTAAAGCAGCGTGAATCCTAAAAGTTCTTTTTACAGGAAGGGCCCTAGACCTCATGCGAGAACGTTTTGAGGTTACTAGACGTAATCCTTCGCGGGAAACCAACTTGCGCGTGCGATTATCAAACGACTGGCGTTCATTGTTTGCGATGCAGATTGCCTAATTGGGGCAATCCTGGATCCTAGGTTGATCAAGAAATAAGACCCGCATTTTTTTCATATATTCCTATTATCCTTCTGTTCTCTTTTGCTCATATAATTTTACTTGACAACCTAAGGTAGCTTCTGTCTCCTCTACAAGCATCACTGTTCAGTAGTCAACGAGGGTAGCTGAAAACGGTTCTGTCGCGTTGGTATGACACATTTGCTCCTTTCCTAAATCCACAAGGAAATACTATAACACCTCACTGACAATGCCAGTCATAATACTATTAAATTTATTGAAAAAGCGCCGAGAAGACAGCCAACGATTGAACAAGCCTACAGCAGGATCTGCTTAGGCGCTCGTAGGATGCACCATAAGCAGCTCACTTATTTGGAGTATATTGGAACGTCTGCGAGAGAATCCTTAATGATTTCGATCGAATAGTTTTGCTTGATTCGGCCAATAAGTGTATAGGAAGCAAAAACACAAGCAAATCAATAGAAAGAGCAACTAGTGCTTGTAACAGGCATTTTCATTGAGATAGCCAGACTCAACAATTGCATTACCAGTTAACACATAACAGCCATGCTTAAATTCAGAGACATTTTGATTTGGAGAATCAGTTTCAAAATCGGGCGCCTTGTATTTAGCTCTGGCTTGCGCTTGTCTTTTTTACGTATATATATATATATATATATATATATATATATAGATTCATATATGTTACAACGCATAATAGCGTAATGTTATAATTCTTGGGACTCACTTTTGGAGGATGCCAGTGATAAAACATAGTCTTCGACGTTCTCCAAAGTGAGACCTCCATTCGCAATTAAATATAAGAGATAAATCATAGATATTACACCATGTTTATAACTCAGTTTTTCATAACAGAAACATCGTATTCTTGGAAGAACATATCTAGGAAAACGTCCTGTGCTCACATGTAGGAACCCGTATCTCCTCGGCATGAGTGATTGTGAAATTTGTGTTACTTTCTTTGTGCCTTTCCACATTCTGGGCTGGTTTTACTCCTTTTTTTCTGTTTACACTCGTTGATCGCCCTATATCGTAGCACACAATGCTGTATAATCTCCGCTGTGTGATATCGTGTGAATTGTCATTGTTATTAGTGTTACTACGGTACATACATGCATATACTTAACATCGTAATGTCATTTGCTTCTCTGTTTACCAGGAATTTTCTCTGTATATGCGTAAAATTTTTAAAAAAACTAGACCGCTATTTTACAAGCCCCATTCTCCCCTCGACGGCAAAAATACCTATTTGCTTATTGCGGTGTGGGCTTCATGTTGTCAAATTTGTTCTTATGAAGAGAGAGAGAATTGTTTTGACTAAATAAAACACTCGATTGTTTGGCCTAAACGCTTAACCCTTATCGGCATCCGCCATTTTATTACCGTGGCTTTTGCTGTTTCCTTTTTTCAAGGAAAACGACGGAAAAACCTATTATTCCAAGGAAAAACCTATTAGGCAACGATTTTATTAAACGGCAATACAGATACATGTTAATGAAACCATCACCTTGATTCAAGGTCATGCTAATAACAGGACGTATCTAGTCTTGCTGATACATGATGTTATTTATCCCTTGTTCTAGATGTATATTTGTTTTGTGTGCTACACTGCTGCACGTCGTCAATGAGCTCAAACTTGTATTTTCGGTAGATCTCGTGACATGACCTTCAAATAAAGTAGTTCATCCTTAGAAATTCGAAATAGCATTGGGATCAAATAGCTACCACCATTTGAATTACTTAGATTTCAACAAGGTCGACTACAAAGTGGACCTTTTCTTGTCATTGGGCTTTCTACAAATCTGTGGAAGTATTTGTGCATCTAGTTAGCGTGAAGCATAGCCTGGGCTTAGAGCTCTGCAGTACATGCTCGTTATTTGTCTTTCAAAAACGTTTTTGTTTTAAAACATCAAACTTATAAAAATGTTAACTTTGGCGTAAGTTTAAAGGTTCATTGCGATGAAATGGACAAATTTATACCGAGTGAACTTAGCGTAATGCCGCAGACAATAAGTTAGCATAAAAACCTTTCTCTTTAAGCAATAAAGGCACATTTACCCTTATTGCATGATTTAGATTCACACACAATCCACGTATTATGCTGCATCTGGTTAAAGGCCACCGTCGCATACATATTGTACGTGCCCACAAAAGACCGCTTGAAAGTATGCCCCGATATATTATTAACCGAAAAAATAGAATTGAAACATAATTTAATGTAAATGCGCAGTATTGTCAATATGTTTGACGCCGGCTGGTTCTCCTATTTTGCAACAAGAGATCTACTTTTATAAGTAACTTCTACAAGTCCACTTCGCTAGAAATTCAAAAACTAAATTTTTTTTATATTCCTATATAAATCTTTTAATCAAACCCACAAAAGTTGACGCTTAAAAAAGGGCGGCTGCTAAATGCCATTTGATCTTTAGTTGATAATAATTGCATTTATTATGGTTCGTACATAATAATCGATTGGATACTTCTTTCGAGAATCCGAAAATTAAAAAAATGTGGTTTCGATTGATAAAAAGCAGAGCAAACGATGATGTTCCATAAGGAAAGAACCAACTGAAGCGCCATCAATACAACATAAAAAGTCAATCAAAATGGCTGAATCGATTTTTACAATCCTGAAGGCCGTAACAGCTTACAAGTTTATGCCAACAAAACTCGTGTCATTAATACTATCGCCGTACCAAAACGGTGATTGTCAATCAACCAACAGAGAAACTAACACGTAAGTATCACAGTATTTATAGCATGTCTGCGGTTTTCGTCACCATATATTTACCTGTCAATTTATCCATCTATTTATTATCTATTATATCTAGTAGTAGCTCCTCTCGTTCGTCCCTTGGGTCTGGCAAGCCTGTCGATATGACATCATTGAGGTTTTGCTGAGAGGAATAAGAGTTCCATTTTTTTTTTTATCGTTTTTCTACTGGTTTCCGATTTTCCGAAGGACAACTTGTTACGAGCGATCCTTGGTTGCCTATGTAGTCTTTATTCTTCTCATCATATGCAAAGTAAATACATATCTTTCTTTCAGGGCTACAAGGGAAGCTACAATTCATCTAACTTCCAAACAGCATCTCATTCCCGTAGCTCCAGAAGGAAAACAGAAGACAAGATCAACAACGAATTGCACGATGCACGTATCATTGCACAGACAAACTGCCATCCAAGCTAGAACGTCCTACATACTCGGCTGCAACTATTTCGAGCCATCGCGGTCGGCCGAGTGATGTCCAAGCGCACGTGTACTGAGCACAATAGCTACGAACCAAACTAGCAGCATAGTAGCATGTTAAGAGCAACAAACACGGATAGCAACAATATCGTCGACAATGAAAGCAGCGACCCCCACGTCTTTTTCTTCCTAGTTGCTATTCTGTTGGCAAACGAGCAGCTCTTTGAGCTTGATACTCGAAGCAGCGCGGCGCATGAAAGCTAGCGCATTTACGTGAGATGGCGGTGTTGATGGATGACGCCATCGGAGTGAGAAATAGATTCCCTAACATTCCTTTCTCCCCCTTCTACTGTCTTCGTAAGGAATCGATGCGAAGCCACGGGCTGGGTGACGACAGAGAAAGAAAGAGTTAAAAGCTGAAAGTATCGTGAAAAAGCTGGGAGGAGTGGGCAAAAAGGACATACGAGGCGCAGGGACCCATGGCTATTTGAGAACATCGAGTGGGAATTCCAAAACAGCTAAACTATACGAACTGAGACGGCTTCATAAACTCCTGCATAAAAGTATGGTTAGAAACGCTACGCGGCAACGTTGGGGTATCATCCATGTACAGCAGTCTTTTATTGTTCTTTTCTGCTTCTTTCTGTATGCTGTGTTACCTCTTAAGGCTGCGGCTGGAAGAGCTCCGACAACGGATATCTGGCCGATGGTAGGTTACGTGGGCTCTACAACTAGGCATTTAACCCATAAAAGGTTAGTGCTGGCGTCGGTACACAGAGGACATAGGATCAGGTCTTTTTAGCTGTTTCGTCCTTCTTGCTTCTTCCTCTCGCTTTGTGTATCCCATAGATGTGGAGTACGTCGCTGCTACGTAACGGGAAACAAAACACACATCGCAAGGAAAAGAAAAAGGTTTGCACTATTAGTCTACGAGTACTTTTTCATTTTTTTTCATCATGATTTGACACAATGACTTCACAGCTAAATCCCCATAAATCTAGGGGTAGCGGATATACACATTTCTCTAAAGGGCATGTACGCCTGTTACATATATATATAGGTGTTCCAATGAATCAAGCAGATAGCTTTCACTTGATTAACTTGTGTTTGTGTAAGAAAATATGCGACCTACTTAAACTTGTAAACTAACATTTAGTATTTACGGCAAGCCGGTTGATAGTTTGTAAATACAATTATAATAAATAGATTGCCTGTCTGGTAGAATTAACTGGTTAGCCAATCAGTTAGTCTGGTGCCCGTTCGTGCACTCTGTTCATGAGTTCTTATTCATTAACGTTGAGAGGGACACTCACAGCCTATCATTACGTCCTGTTCGCGCCCTGAAGCTTCCAGCACTGTGAATAGAGGACCATTATGAAACCACCCTGGTTCTTCCAGTGCTATACGAAGTACGAAAAACAGTGTTTGTATGTATAGGGTCTTCGCTCACATCAACAGCGTATGTATAAATGTCTATATATATATAGCTATCCTCTCATTTAGAGAAAGTGAAAGGAGTGACCTTTACGATCCCTGTATTGTGTTTTCGTATACACTAACGTTTAAAATATTACTCGTGTTTAACTCATCAGCAAATATTAGTGTTAAAAAAACGATCATATTTTCACAAGTTGGCCTGCGAGCCTAGCTTTTGCCGGCAAACTAACCGTTGCTGCTGCTGCTGCTGCTATTCCATTTAGGTCGTCACATGTCTACGAAGTATATAACGGAGCTAATCACCCAGCTAAAAATCTTTGTTGCATCAACTAATACACGAATGAATATTTGCGCGAACGTCCACGAAACCCGGATGACTAGGAAAAAGCAAGTAAGCTTGAAGGACGATAAGGCTGCTCCTGATAGTAAGGCATTTTAGTTTCACGCCATCCGGCTCTAATTGGCATGAACCGGTACGATGAGCGCGGTAATTATACTGTCTATCGTACTTGTCATAAGTCAACGCACACTTGAGGACTTACTTTACTGTACATAGATATTTTTGTTTTTATGATAGGCGAACATAAACAGAATGTTTATTGTTTATTTTGACTCTGTTTTCCATTACGGCAATTTTTCAAGTAATTTTAGCTTAATTTGGTGGACGAACCGCTACTCTAGGACCGCTACGTTCTATATCGTGTAGGTTTCTTCATTCCTCAATCGTCCATGCTAAATCTACACCGTTTTCGTCAAGTCAGTACGCGTTCGGAAACATCTTGCATCGACCAAATCAGCCAGTGGCAACAGAAGCAGTTCTGTGGAGTGTCCCATATAAAATCATCAAATGCCAATGAAGGTGGTTCAGAGACTAAGCTGATGCAAACGGTTTCATTGAGCGAATCTGTACAGGATCTTAATGACTGAAGGCTAATGGGCGTTCTCAGGGAAGTCCTATAATCATCATGAACAAGCCGATTATGTGGAAAGACTGGAACACGCCAGGATGTGGCGCCTGATTCTCGTCCAGCCTTTTCAATACAGTTCAACTTTGCTATGGTCATTAATGGAGCAACAGCAGCAAGGGCAACGTTACTGTAATCAAGCAACAAGCAGAAAGACTGAATGACACCAACGAGGACAGATTGAACTATAGGCAGCTTCTCGTGCTATGCATAAGAGACGTATGGACTATTGTAGACCGAACCGCTACGATGTACACTAATTATCACCACAGAGACAGGGCGGATTGATTTAAATAGAAAAAACTCGGCCTCGCGTTTCACCCCACAAAAACTAAACGGCTCTGCCAAATCGTAGCTATCCCGGCGATCCGATTCGCTTTCTTTTATTGGTGTAAGCGTGTGTATATTCTAATAAAGGGAGTGTATAATAACTAGGCATTTTTAGCGTCAACGTTTCGAGTCTTACGTCCGATAATGCTATTAATTATTACGTTATAGACAACTGGCTCTTAGCATGAAATGTCTTACACCTTTAAATCTAGCCTCCTCGACGTGACCCTAACTTAGATGATCAAGCACAGAGAGAGGTACTTGCACACAGTACATCCCTCATGCGGTACTCGCTTCTGATAAATGTAAATGTTAGAAAAAAAAAGCTCAATTATTACATAGGCTACGGTATTTCTTCAGCCTAGCATTCCGCACATAAAAATAATTCATCTTTATGACGAATATACAATTTTCGTATTGAGTCTACGCGTCGTCTATGAAGTCCCTAATGTTAAACGGCCTGCCGCAAGCTCGGGATTACGGCGAACATCCGACTATAAGAAACACCTGTTTAACATAATCGTAGTAAAAAGAGTTGCTTGTTTTCCCCTCTAACCCTTGTTACCGCTTTAGCCGAAGCTGCAAATAGTCAACAGGATTCGAAATGGGTGTTGATGTTTATTTTAGTTAGAAAAACAACTTTGTTGCATTATGTTTGCAATTAAACTTTAAAGAGACACACTTTTTTCATGCCATTTAGCTTTTGCTCAAAGCCGCCTAAACATAGTCAACATGTCCAACAGAGTTGTCAAGAAATAAAATCGTCGTCCGCGATCGTCGCCGGCCGTTTCTGGTTTTCCGATGCGATCTTTGTTCATGGAACCTCCATGTTGTCTGTCCGTTACTTACATGCTTACTGAGCCGCCAATCTACAATGCCTAGCATAGATTCATCATGCCAACGGTTCCGCCATAACAAACTGTACGTGTTTATGTGTCACTCTGTCTACAAGCGCCTGTCTGCAAGGACTACAATGACATGTGGTTACCGTCGGCCATAACATCTTCGTCCCTATAGTCTTAGTGCTGCAGAAGCTTTTGGCGCGTGCCCCACAGCAACAACAAATTATAGTTGAGAGGGTCACCGGAGGAGTCTAGGGGCCGTGTCTGCTTTACGTCTGCCACGTGTATAGATGGGAATAACAGATGTAACGACCTTCTGGCCTGCTCCTCGCTTTTGTGCTACGGTATGGTCGTTGCGTTAGTTCTGTGCTGCCTCGTTGGATCGTCTTGTATATGTACACTTCCGCATGGGTGACTGCGACAAGGAGACCTTTGTACGGCGAGAAACGAGCGAAGGCCACCGATATCGTCCGGCGGGGTCGATGGTTGTAAAAGAAAATGGCAGGACACTTCTGTTGCTTGCCACTAGCGCCCCGATGCATATGAGGTCTGGTTCGATCAAAGTAGAGGCGAAGATAGTCGCCGCAGCTAAGGATGATAGCATTCCTCTCACTGGGACACGAACAGAGAACAATGACGAACTGGAAATAGGCCAAGAGATGAACGGGGATAGAGGCTAAGGGAGCCCCTAGAAGAAACTAGATTATTATAGCCCTGACCACGAGTCACTTCTGGCCAATTCTTCGTTCAAAAAAATCTCCACTGTACATATATATGGTATATATTACGAAATTGCGTCGCGTATATTAGTTGCAATTGGATGGGAAACGGAGACGTGAAGAATTGGCTAGCATGATACACCTATTGTATATTGTACGGCCTGGGAAGTGACGAGTGCTGAACTCTGACAAGTGACAGAATCCGAGAGCAAGTAGTTAGGGATGCCTATGTTGCGAATTTGTCTGTCTCTAGGTATGCCAATTCGACAAGTAGTTCTAACTTGAATAAGGGATCATCTCAGCGGAACGAAAACTCAGTGACAGAACTTCATGTGTGTCATTGTCAAAATACGGTTAAGATTTGTCGACCGAATTACGGCACTACTTGGTAATTTCGTAGATCTCAAGTAATCACGCAAAGCAAAAGGTCGTATTTGTAAACAAAGCCGAACAGTTCGAAGCGGTTATGAGATGACATTTCCGCAAGTACTCGTCTACAATGTTTGAAAAGCCAGAGCTTTCGCTAATGCAGCCGTAGATGCTACCGGCGACGATAGCAGTTGATGGAAGCAATTGTAAACGAGCTAATATCTCGACGAGTACAGATCCCGCCAGACAAAGTGAGAACATAAACTCAACCGCAAACAAGTCACGAGTTTAGCCATACACAGTTTTGTTTCTTTGTTTATGTTATCATACAATATATGTCCTTTTTGCATTACGATTGATTCATAAGAGATGAGGATCTATCTATCTATCTATCGAAGACATGGGACGATTGACTTCGTTTTAATCATAATAGTTCTATAATTCTTGCCATCCATGAAAGTTGGCTATTTGCTCCCGGGTACTTTAGTGTGTGCGAAACAAAGAAAAATATCATCGCATCTGCTCAGCCGTACGTGTACATATGAGGAACTAGTTACTATAATAGTTACCTGAGGCTGCTGCAGAGCGGAATATAATAAAAAAGGGAATAACTAAGATGGTGGTTAGACTGGTTTATTTGTCTGAAATGCGCTGTTGGCATTCGAAATAAACTTCGAAAGCTATTGCGATACCTAACTAGTGTACAACTTCATAACATACGGAATTAAATAGAGTAACTTGTATCGTACTTTAAGAAAGGCATGTGCTTTTTCCCGCCGTTCTCGCACTGACGCCAAGGTGACGTATTGACCAAACATCATTGGCCATTGTATCTTTCTAATTGATTCGTCGCACAAAGATAGGCGACAACCTAGATAGAACGAGGCAGATCTGGTCGATTCTATTAAACATGTAAAACAAACGTTTCCATGCACATTTTGAGGCGCGAGTTTACAACAGTATAATAAAATGCTTAGCCTCCTGGCGCACTGCAAAACCTAAATAGTAACAGCTAATCCATGGATTGTCTTACACATTTTTACTGGCAGGCGAGAACACTTCCATTGTCATTATCAGATAGGTGAAACACCCGGCTCAGTTCAATGTTATCGGCTCCAAACTCAACAGAAGTCATAAGAACTACGAGTTCTTCTGTAGTCGTACTCGGAATGTTTAAGTAAACATAAGTTTACCTTCTGACTGCTGCCGTTAGTAAAACCAGGCACTGCAAAGGCATTTGGCGGTGGGAAGAACAATTTTGAACGAATAGTCTTCCTAAATAGCCGTTTGGTTCGATTTCTGCAAAGTGAGACTTCCAAATACAGAGACAGAAGAGGTAGGCTTTCGTATAGACAGGAACTGTGATATCCTGCGAAGCATGTATGTCTAGATGAGATAAGATGTTGATTAGATTTATAGTAGGTACGTACATATAGATATATATATATAGGTATAGCAGTATGCATAAAGATTCTATATACTTGTCACCTACATTTCGTAAGATCTGTAGTACCTCTCACCAATCAGAGAATGTCCCTATAAGCTATGTTCGCTGTGGATAGCTCTGTTAGATCGCTAGAGAAGTGACGTTCAGACAAGGGTCGGGCTTTGTCTGGCAACAGTTGTTTACTTAGGAGAAAAATCGGTTATTTACGAATCAGTGTTAAGACTGAAAGCCTGCTGTCGCATAAACCAACCGAGTTTCCTATATCTGGAGAAGATCTTTCAGTTATATACTGCATCAGTTATCTAACTAGGGGACGAGCAAGAACACGCACTGACGATCAACCGAAATGCAGTGCTTTTCGGCTAATCCTGGACACCTTTTCAACCTCGTCACAGTGTAAATTTTCATCAAGGTGAGCTAACGAATAGATCGTGCTCGGTGCAAAATTGGTAGGAAACACATACGCTGGAAGTTAGGAAGGTACCCGCTTTCTTATGTATTTACAAAACAGACTTAGACCATATACTTGGGCATTGAACAAGCAGGTGTGTATTAAATTAATCTCGGCTACTGTAGTTTATTGTAACTATTTTAAAGGAAAATAAAGTTCAACTCAGGTAAGAATCATCCGATTTTTTGCTTATGAAACTAGAGTACTCTGTTTTAGAAAATATCAGAGATGGTCCTGCGACCGATACCTAAAACCGCTTGGCACGACATTATTATGAACTTGTACAGCCAAACAAAAGCTTTAGACATTTACCAAACAAAAAATATCTACAGCTATACATCTGTAACCCAAATCGATTTGTGAGGCTAGTCATCATCCAGAGTCATCCTTATGTCATAACGTGAACCCAGAAAGACGAACAAACCTAACGATCAGATTCTACTGTTAAACTAACCGCATAGTATTTAACAATGATCTCATGCTAGTATTATGGAAGTAAAGGGGTCGGCCGCGGCGTGCGAGTCAACAGTTTTATGACGTAGGGCTTCCTTATGTGACGTATTAGAATTAGAAAATAAGGTAACGCAAAATAAAGCTTTTTTCTAGCAGCTCCCGCATTCTGTGACCAAAGTTGAAGCCTTTTGATTTAAGGTAGTGTCCTAGTATGTACACCGTACACGAGGAACTTCGGATACTTTCCGCTAGCATTTAAATGAAACGGGGGACCCGATGAAAACTAGGCCTCATTTTATCACGTGTGCAAAACCGTCACATATTGCCTTTGTTCATTCTCTACACATGCCCGTTATAACTCATTAATTATTAATCCTTTACTAGACAGGAATAGACCTTCAGGGCAACGTACTGGAAAAGCTTTGTGATTGGGCGTATTAAATTCAAGTGAAGTTAGTAATTAATACATACATACACACATACATAATATTATAACGGCGTGAAGTGCTTCGTCCGAAAGAAATACGGTTCTAACTAAGTAAAGTGACGGATCTAGTACATCAAACGAGTCAATGACGCAACAGGACGCGTATGAACGGAGAACACACCGCGCCGAAGGAAACTAGGCCAACGTTGAAACAAGCAGCTGGCCTGAACTCCCTTATAGTGCACGGCCCATTTGGCCTACCCATCTAATTGGCAAACATTGACTGCAATATGTGTTTTCAGGCAATTTGCGGTATTTTTCAAAACAATTGTTTTATTTTACGCTTTTTAAAGACGAACACGCGTCGTAAACACGGCGACAAATGTCTATGTGTGAATATGATTCGTTGCCCGCGTTGGTCGCCAAGCAAGGCTGCTAATGGGCAGAATTTGTCTGCTTCGACCAAAATGCCACTCTCAAATAGAGTGGCACGACGAAACTACGATAAGTGAAGACAACTGGTTCACAAATACACTCAAAGTGTCGGCCTGAATGTAACGCTAGGACAAAAAGGCCTTGTGGCTTGTTCTTCATACACTCAAATCAGAATCTGACTGGCTATCTGCAGCTCAAGGAGAATGATGTACATGATGTACAAAACCGACCAAAAGAACTTGAAAAGCGGAATTTTCTCTATCAAGTAGTTTGGGACAACTGGCATGCGGTTCTTCCCTTGGCGGCCCTCCAAATATGAGCAACCGAATCTCGCTGGCCTAGAACCAACAAGAGGCCTACTTGAGCACGTCCTGAACAAACTCCATAATCTCCGCCTAGCTCGACAGACTAACCAAAGCAAGACTAGTTTAGAAAGTAAGGACTCTTAGACAACTGCTGTTAATGCTTGGCGAGCTTCCAGATAGGTACTGGCAATCTGACTTATCCACATTTGGCGACGCTATATATTTCTGTGTACCGGCATTGCATACCGCAATGTCGGTACGCGCTAGAAACAACGACCCGCCCCTGTTACTATAAGGCATCTCATAGAGTCTTATTCATTAACGGTTTAATTTTTTAGTGGCTGACACGCTGCCCCTAGGAATGCAGGGGCAGCTTGCGGTTCGCGTCGAACGCTCAGACAATAAAAACTCGACGGACTTAAAGAAGAGTTGTAGGCTGAGGGATAAATTCGTACATGCTGATGATACAGCAGCGATTTTTTGTCTCATGGCGTCAGCGTAAGTCGATAAGTTACGAGGGATTTACCAACAGCTTCTTAAATTTGTTGAAACTAGCCGTTCTCAAAGGGTATTCTTCGACCAAATAACAGCCAATGATGGCCAGCTTCTTCGTTCTAACAAGGTTTGAAGGCTAGCATCCAATGCAGGCAAACTCGTACCGATTTCAGCTGATAAGTTTGTCCGTTTGTTCCAGGATGTACTGACAAGGATATAGCAGCACAGATAATAACGCAAATCCCGCACAGAACGCTTGCCGAAGTAGCAGTAATTTAGACTCGATAATATGGCGATGCTAGCTTATATTCCCTGAGCCGCTAACGGTGTGGAACCTAATTTCGTAGTTGTGCATGCTTGTAAACAGACAGCCATAACGAACAAATTCGCAATAGATGGATGCACACGAGAGCAACTACATCAATAAATAAAGTTAATGCAAATAGGAAACGTTCGGTACATAAAAACAGGCAACGTCTGAAGAAGTTGAAGCAAGTGAGTGCCAGTCGCTTTACTTACGAACTTGCAACACCAATTATAGGGAAAAAGAACAGGAAACCTAGGAATTGGTAGGCTTGCGACGAGCGGAAAACGGGTGCACCTATAAACAAGAGCAACTTTACGTCCCATTGAATATTCCACTTCAAACACCGCACTCGTGTTAAAAATAAGTTCACTTCGTTAAGTTTGGGTCATCAACTGAAAATTAGCAGGGAATCAAAAGGTGGTTCTACAACATATGTCAAGCTATGTTTTTTTTAATTTCTCTAATATACCTATTATCAATATACTGATTACATTAGCTTATCGAAAATAACTACATATCAGTGATGGGTTACCAAAGACAATACTATTGTAATATTAATATTGTAAATACAATATATACAATATAGTAATAATATTGTAAAAGGTATTACTTTGTACAGATAGAGCACCTTCGACCGATTTGCCCTATTACAGAAAAGTCTTAGGTATGTTAGCAAGATTTACTGTATAACTAGACAGTGTCATAGCTTCTAGGGATTACATGCTTTTACGCTTCTAGAAACGCAACTGGATCAACTCGGCCGGACCTCTAGCAGGTGACAAAAAGCATACCCTCTGAAAACCTAACCCTTAAAATAGTAATCGACATTTGAAACAATGACATTGCGAGAAAAATGAATGGAATAATAATTGAAGCTTTGATTTTTTCATAGATTTCCTTGTAGGTAAATATTCAGACAGTTTCAGTTGAAACGCACGAACGAGGGGTCGTTGCCTCAATGAACGATCCGAAGCAACAATCTGCTCCTTTTCACACTGCCCTTAGAGGTATAAAATATTCTATTCTGAATGTTCCCGATGCACAACCACTTCATGCGTTAACCACAAGAGTAACCAAACAAGTTACATAGTAGTAGTAGTAGCCGATATCTTTCACAGATCCTCCCTAAGATCTCTTTATTCAACAGCATTTTAATGGCTGAAACTTAAACAGTAATCGACAAGCGTGGCGAAACCGTATGTAGACGGCAGAGGTAGACGCCTGCTCTCTAGAGAGCACGCATTTTATCGTTTTGGTTAAAAAGAAATTACCTATTAACGCAGGACGAGTTCAAGTTGACCGTGCGTCCACTCCAACAAAAAACAAATCGATCTTGTTCTGCTATTTTCAGGAGAACAGCGACAATTAGCGGCATCTGCGCTAACGAAATGTGAACTTAGCAGGCAGACGGGTGCACCATGAATCTGTTAGCGCTCGGTTAGAAATGGCTATAACTGAAGTCGCAAAGTAACGGCTGAATCATGCAAATGGAGCGTGACCCTTGCAACAGCTTCGTGTTCGCGCAAGCGCTGTCCTCTCTTTCATCGTAATTTTTCGTCTCATTGTCACCCTTGCAAAAATTGGGATTTGTTTCTCGGTGATGCTCCTGTGCACTATCCTCTACTCCATCTCTTTGTCCTGACCTTTAGCCCACAGCGAACGAAGTCCAATTCTATATGGGCTCATCTAAGCACGTTTCGTTGCATATGATGAACTTTCCCGCTGTGCATTTCTCTCCAGTGTCAGTTTTGAGTCCTGGGCGGTTTGCTGCTCGTCTCAAGCATAGTATCTTCTATCTTCGCTACGGTCTTGAGTATTACGAATATTCTCTTTTTGAGGATGAGCTGAATGAATACTCTAAATAACAGTACCAGTAATACTGACCACTTCAACACAACAAACGCTGCTGAAGGGAATATAAGCGTGTGCCCGTTCCACTTTCGCATTTAACCCCAATTCTCTAGTTTATTATTTGATACGCGCTGTTTAAAGAAAGCTTACTTCGTCAAACTCAGCCGAACGTAGAGGCTTGAAAAGCGAATTTAGCAAAGATAATCTATTGACGAATTTAAGTCGTAACACGTATGACCCATTGACTCATAAAGTCAGCCAGATATGCACGTAACCGCGCCGTCCAAGCGGTCAACTATACCAATCTGGTGTAGGGCCAAGTTCAGTTTTCGTTCCCTGCCTCCTTTTTCCTTCAGACCGTCAGAAAGTTTGCAAGAGTACAGAGGGTTACGTGTTTATATATCTATCAAGTTCAATTGCTTATAAAGGATTATCTAAAAACAACAATTATGTGTAAATATCGGTGTAGAATTAAAATTGTTCCAGTGGACGGGATCGTAATTAACAAAAACAAACTGATTGGCGCCACGTAGACTCGTTAACTTAAAGTCCCTATATTCACTAACTGTACCAGAAAATCGTATAACTTTAAAAGAATGCAATGTTCTTTACAATGTTAAAGAAAATCTGCATAGTTCAAAATTGCCATTGTTTGGTATTAACTTGGCCTTGCTGTCCTATCATTGTTGTATCTCTCAATGTTTCCAGCTAATCTTAGCTAGCTTTGCGTTTTCACGTTGTCGTTAAGCCCGTTTGCCTACTGCTCGCTTGGCCGCAAGAATATCAATCACGGGCGCGTACGACTGCGGAGGGTGACTTCCCGTTGGCCTATGTCAATTTCAGTGTCGCCAACTTTTCGTCTCTTTTGTTACCTATCTATTGTCACATTTAACGCATAGCCTCCTTTAGTACAAGCGTAGAAATATACGCCAATCAGATGGTATCGAGCTTCTTTTCTTCTTTACTACCACCTGAATGCCCCACACGAACGGGCAACTCGAAAAGAACGTAGGCTATCAAAGGCAGATATACGAAGCATACTGGCCCATGCGGACACAACTGACGTTAAGCCGTTAAAAAGGCAGGCAAACCACCAGACAAGCTACTGAAACACATCGGTAGGACACCGAGCGTGACAGTTGAGTCTTCCAAAACAAATCTAGCCAGCCATGCGTAAGAACCAGTACATCATTGCAACACTGAACATTCGTGAATGATCGGTGAATCATTCATTTATGTCGGTCGCTTCCATTATATCATACTTGGCCGCACACGCGAAGCTGCATTGGTTCGTCCGCAGACCAAACATGCCTAGCTCCGGATGACTAGAATCATGTAAATAGCCACAGAGGAGACGTTGCCTCCTCCCACGTAAACATCAAATCGACGACTTCCATAACCGTCATGTATGGCATGTACGTACATGTGTACCTGTAGCTCGCCCATAGCGGCGAATCCAGGATTAAGTATTGCGGAAAAATTTGCTATCCAGTCGTAAAAAGTTGTAAACAGCATGTATAATTATTGTGTGCATTATTTATATATATATATATATATATGTGTTTGGTCAACCTAATAGTACTACAGGTGAATGATGTTTTTTGCTCGGTTCCCAAAACGAAAAAATAAAAACTGAACTCTCAAATATTATTGGCATCGTTACAGCATCGTTTTCCTACGTAATGCGAAAATAAACAGGTTAGGTCTGTTTCGGCACCTAGAAGAACCGATTATTCTCATCTACGCGTTAAATGGCAACAGGAAACTACGCTGCGAAAAACAGTCACAAAAAGATGCCTAGCGTATATTCGACGCCAGCGATATCTAAAATACCAGAGAACGCTTCCATACCCCAGACAACCCGTTCAGACATAGCGCCGAGGTCTTTATGTAATCGATATGGTATCATGAGAAGAGAACGAAGATTTTCACATCAAAGGAAGCCGAAACGTGAATCGCCAGTAGTAAAAGATCTTCACGTACTTCTTTAGCACGACCATATTGCGTGTAGCCCTATAGAAGATGTATCCATTACCTTTTTAGATAGCGATCTTCCGTGTGGCCTTTCGCTGCAAGCCGCTAAAAGGGCTTTGTTCTGTTCCCAGTACTGATATGATGATGTTACCATTTGGGTCTGCCAAAGATACGAACCTCTATCCGCACGAGCGCGGTGTAGGAGAATATGGAAACGCTGTCCGGTCAATTTCGCTGTCAGCGTAATTAGTTTTTAGATACGGTTAGACGATTTTTCTAAGCCAATCGATAAATTTCTTTCGATATTTGCGTGCTTCGACATCGCATACTATCAGCCGAAAGTAGAGTTGATTTCCGTGTTTATGTACATATATCTTCAGGCCTCTTCAACATCTGGGCCGACTTCTGGAGACAGCAGGCAGGCGAGAACAACAAGAATCCATTGCCGCAGACATTACCCGCTTGTGAAAGCCGACCATCAAACATATGACCTTAAACCCTTTACTTTTAACACGTTTTTTTGCACGTCTCTTATGTAAATGCCCAGTTGTAACTCTTATAGGAAAGGTGTTCTGTAGTTTGACCTTTGTTTTTTCGTCGGCTTGAATCGTTACCACGACGTGCTTGGTCTCTCCTCTTCCCTTTCAAGCATATTCTATTCAAATGAAATACTCGAACCAAATTGATTACCGTTACTCAGTCTAAGTGAATAGCGAGGGGGGGGGGGGGGGGGGTATCCACTAGAAGACGTAAATTAGTGTGCCCAAATACGCAAAAGATCTGTGGGAACACCTATCTAGTTGGTATTAAACAAATCCATCGAATATCTTATTTAATATTTCGCAGCGTTTTTCATCTACGGATAATTGTTAATGTATTGAAAAATCTCTCTTGATTTCATTATAGTTCTCGATTTTGGCTTCAGAGCAGCCAACTTTATGCAGGCTGGTCACGTTGCGCGTCGCCTGAACAAAAGTACGGCAGTAAAATTCGACACAAGGCTCCTTATAATAACTTCTGTAGCACTGGAAAAAATTAAGGTCTATCAAAATTAGTTTATAATATCACACGCTAATGCAAAATTAGCGGTTCTGCGACCCAGGGGTCTTGGCTGCGCTGTGCGGCTAACTGTGCAGGACGAGCAAAATATATCTAGGCCACATTCCTCCGTCTGGATTTCGGTTAAGTAACAAGAGCTGCGTTTTTTTAAGAACCCTCCGCTGCTGCTGCTGCTGCTGGTAGTAGAAAACTTCTTTTGAAACTCTATCAGCAAAGCTTCTTTGAGAGATCGGAGATGTTTCCTGGTGGGGTAAGGCTTTAATAATAGCCCTCTAACTATAGTATACAATAATAGGAAACGGTTTGTGATGAATAGCTCGATTCGTCTTAAACATCTCTTTTTTCATAACTTTATATCTTTTCTAGCTTCCAGGCACTAGCAGTATGATTTGGCTAAGCAGGACCTCGATCTAAAAACAAAAAGGTGTTTATTCAGTGACTTTTGTTATTGCTCTTACGCAAAGCATTGGAAATACAGTACTTCGGTTCATTATCGCGAATCACCATAGAAAAATTATTCGATATAAACGCTACAGAATGTCCTATTAACAATCGGTCTATTAGTTTTTTCGTCTCTAAATCCGTCTATATAAAAGTTATCTACGTCCGGCCACAAAATCGTCTTTGAACGCTTAATGCACTCTATCAATGCCTTCCAGCTCTGCCGCCGTATCCTCTTTAATCACCATATACTCTTTCATTAGATCAAATGTGCATCATTTACTTTTACCATCAGCCTTAATCTTTACCGCATCTTATTCGATCATTGCGCTATAATACTTTTTTCATTAATAGTATTGCCTAACAATAGATCTAAACGTTCTGTCCGAAAGCAGGCCATCCCTTTCGGTGGATCTATGATATATGTTGACCTAGATTATCTGCCAAGGAATCATGCGAACAAGAGAACTATAGCTGTTTGCCAGTGAACAACCCCTTGCCACGTATCAATGTACCAAACAATTTCTTATTGAAAATAGCGTTTTCTGACAGGTGTCGCGTGCTCAAATTTTTACATGGTAATAACGTACCACTAGGCGAATTCGATTCACAGATTATTGCTTATAAAAATACAGCTGAAATTTGGCATAGGGACTAAATTGCGTACAACTGAGCGTTTATTCAAACGAATTTAAATTATGAACGGAGCTTATGTAGTATCGAGAGACAAAGCGGACCGCATTTAAAAAAAAAAAATTGGATTTGTAAGTATATGATTCGGTAAGTAGCCAAAATGAAAGCAAAAAATTTCGTCTGTATTCTCGACCTAGACAGATCTCCGTACGGGCAGTTTACGAAATACGACATCCTAACTTGCCATTACATTATGTGTGATGACATTATGTGTTTCAAACATAGAAAATTGGAGGTGGAATGGGTCGGGTGTTTAGGAGAATCGTCATATGACACGAGGTCTGCATCAGTGACTTCAGGTGGCTGTCTGTGAACCGAAACGAAAACGTCATGCGCCGAAGGATTTCTCTTTCTAGTTATAAAAAATGCCGCGACTTTGGTGTAATGGGATTTCCGCTACCCGCTGAGGGCAACAGGGTCGTTCGCCTGTTTGGCACCGGCTTCAAGCGAAACATTGCATACAGGCGGCAGGAAATCGACACGAACCGCTTTCATGAACGGCTGCCCCTCCGGTAGGGCAGGCTATACAGCTCATGAGCACAACCGTTACAAGCAGCAACAACGTTAGAGACCGTTGCCTAAAGCCGGTTGCCTATGCCTGCTCAGAATGGGGTAAACTTCTTTGTTGGAGACGACCGTATCGGGGGTTGGTGTAAACGAGGAGCGAAAGGACCTTCTTTGGATATAACATCCTCAAACATAATGTTGGTGTTTTTGCTGTTATCTTTATTTGTTGACGTCGGCGGATTAGTTAGTGTATCTGTTAATTTCACCGTTGGTGGCACCAGTTTGGCCGCATTGTTTTTATTTCTCGTTTCTTTCTTCGATCATATGAACCCTTACCAACTAGTGCCATCACCCCTAGCAGCTGCAGGCGTTTGGACTCGTTGCAATAAAATGTTTTTTGTGTCATAGATTGCGAATGCTGATGAAGGAATCAGGCAGTATAAAGCCGCATTAACTAATGACTGTTTTCTGGTAGGAAATTACGCCATTGGCTGATCAACGGAGGGCCGGCCGCGAGGTGTGGCTGTAATAAGAAAGTTCTAGCTCCAACAGCATTAAAGGCGTAAGGAGACTCGCAGACATTTAGCTGATCACTATCATTAGTTACGGTTATGAAGATGCATAGCTCTATAGCCCTAAAACGATCCGGCCAATGAAGAATAAAGTTTCTAGATTAAAGAAGATCTGTTCAATATCTGTAGGGTAATAATACAAACTATACGTTAAAGTAGGTGATAAGTACATTTGGCAGTAGCCATAGGGAAGTCGAATAATTAATTTCCTTATCGATTCCAGTACGTATTGACGAAATGTCCATTTATACCGGTTATCACCCCAAATTCCTAGCTGAAAATATTCTCGTCCTTTTTCCCAAAAAAAAAATCTAGAAAGCTGTAATAATTTCAGATATTTTGCTTTAGACAACTCGGCCAAGTTTATTTGTTGCAAGTTTCGTTTCTGAATCAAAGGTTAGCATTTCGGACAAAATGCAAAACTTCTGTGATCCAGTGTAGACCTGAGCAGAAATGCAAATGGCTTGTTTTTGTCTTCTATAAGCAGATTAGATGTGTGGAACAGGTTTAAACGAGATCTACCGATGAACGCATAACGAAGTTTGCGAGTATATATCAATAGAGAGATTTCTAATTGCGTATAAACTTGAAGAATTCTTAATTTTCCACAAGAACTTGTATATTAGAATCCCGCTAGAAACCAAGGCTAAAAGGTATTAGAATATACGCCCCTGTCACGTTATTCTGCATGTTTTTCGATATTTTTTGCTGTAACGTTCTGCTGTTCAAATATAGGGAGCCCCTGCCCAACTGGGGTTCTAGGTAAAAAGGTTCTAGGTAAAAATAAAGTAAATAAAGAAGGCATCTTGATTCGAAGGCCGTGTCATCTTTTAGGTTTGATGACGGTTTTTTCATCTAAAAAAAAACAACACCTTATTCCGAGTCCAGTATCAAATGATGTATTATGTATTTGGCATCACTTTCTGCAATTTTTTCTCGTTTCTCCGCCATTTATTCCGCCCGGACTGAAACTCTCATGTCGGATAGTAAAGAACTCATCCGCCCAGTTTTTCAGCTCAGTCAGAGGTTGCTATGAAACGAATTTAATGGTGACTGACAAATGTGATGATTCTGTGACACCAAGTATGAGATGACGATAGAAATGAGCCTTTCACCCAGCTTCTTTTTTAACGACTTTCAATAGACGTGGTGTGCCATTGTTGGCGAGAAAGATATTTCATTTTTCCTATTGAATGGGTTCGCTTATTTAATCTAACTGGGGCATATAAAAATTCTTGTTACCGTCGAAAGCTGTCTCAACTACTTCCCATTGTATAAGACGTCTTTAGTTTCTAGTGGTTCTATGTTCTGCTTTCACTTAGAATAATACTTTCATATAGGAATCTGTGATTGTGGCTAGATACTGAAAGGTAATGAAGGCTGTACGTTCGTACGCTATTCATACAGTTTATGGGACACCTAGAATATTAATTTTTCGAATAAATTTTACCGAGCGAAGGTGGCTGATGAAGGTTGCATTGACGCAGTTCACCTCCCTAGCGAATTCACATCTCGTTTGCCGGCAATCATCTTTCAACGGTGCCTTCAGGCGATTCTGATTTACCTCGAATGGAACGAGATGCATCCTCCAGAGACCCAAGGTGGCTGGAACAAACCATCTTCAAGCATTTCTCTTAGTTATAAATTGCTCAGACTACTTTAGTATCCTCTTTAGTTTAGAAGAACGTACTATTATTATTATTAGAGTTCTCAGAAACTCACCTAAAACATAAATGTTTAAAATCCGAGCTCTGCTACACAAACAAAATTACTGCGAAATTGCCAAGGAGAGAGCGTATTTTAAAAAGGTATAACGAAAAGGAAAAATAATTAAGAGATAAAAATTAAACGCATTACTTTTCGACGAAGCTAAAAATATACTGGTTCAAATGAATCAGCCATATTTTCAATATGAACGACATTGTTTTTTACAGATAAAACTCTACCTAAGCTAGGCTAGCCTATTTAGGGGAACTCGCTATAGCTCGACGGGTCAGAACTTTCTGATTGTATTGGATTTTTAGTTACTTTTCGCAAACTTTTCATTGCTTCTATTTACCAGCTCAGCATAATTGTGGGTTATAATCTATTAACCCAGCAATGGCAAGGTATCGGTAACGTTCTTGGACGTACCTGTTTAGTCGCTCCCTAGCAGCCAGAAACATTTTAAGTGATGTACAGCAGAGGCATCTTCTGGTGGCGTAAGTGTTGATTGGAAACTCTCGTCAACGTAATTAAATTTTTTACGTGAAGAAGTGACGCACATTAAGTTTTCCTAATATAGGACTGATCAGTGCAGGACAACATCTATCCAAGCTAGTAAATGGTCGTGTTCGATAGACAAAAGCTTAAATGAAATGATTTCCAAGTATTCCGATGGCTTCAGGCAGGTGAGCATATGTATAGACGAGCCTACGCCGTTTTAGTTACAACAAACTAATGTTAGCTACATTCTACATCTGTATATTCCACCTAAAAAAAATTATCAGCTCAAAAGGCGCAGTAATAAGGTATGATAGAAATTTAATAAAATAATATAATGAAAATTTTAACATACATCCTTTCTGATTCAAGAACCTATTTTCAACTAGGCCTAAAAAATTCAAAGTCATTTAGCGCCCATTGTAATTATATGTAATAATGATCAAATGAACAGTGCTATATGACAAAAATATCACTTTGTTATGGTTCAACAATTAAAACGATATCCATTAACGGTCAGAGGTTGACATTTACCGACCTTCTGATAGAATTCACCTCATTTTTAGATACTTGCAGTACCCTTTAGTTATGGCTAGAGTGCCTTTTGCTTCTTATTTCTTGGGACACGTGCGAAGGGATGTCGTAAAAATTTGTCAGAGAGACTGCCAAGCTTAAACCGTACGTTTCAGGCGCTTACTTGACATAATCACTTAATTCAAATAAAGAATGGTGCTTCCTTCCATCATCCATCTACATAGCCTTCCTATTTTTCTACTGGTCCCGTTAACTCTTAACGTGTCCTTACACCCCTGACGCCAAACGTTTTGCCGTTAACGTTCGACACCAAAACATCTAACTATGGTCTAACTAACATCTAACTATAAAAGACTTTACCTTCCTGAACCAACAGCGAGCCAGCATCGAGACCAACGTTTGTTTTTTTTTCTTTTTTTATTATATATATATAAAACCTTTATAACCTCGTTACAACAGGCTGATCACACACAATTCAACGACGTTGGCGAAATCGCTGCTGCTTCACAAACCATTCAGGCGGATTTTCCACATTCAGAATTCGCTGATTTAAGTGATCATTAGGACTAACTCTGATATCGTATTCGGGTTATCCGCCACAGTCTGTGCTATGGCCTTTACTAAGTATCGAATATTCATTCTAAAGAGGGGCACAGCTTTTCGAGAGAGATACAAGACTTTAAATGTGCTCAAGGCCTGCCTTACTCCATTAATGTGATTCAGTTAACAAAAGAGGACTTTAGCTGTGTACGTTTCTTCGTATTGTTTTGAAAGGAGCAACAAGGTCAACACTGTGCGAGAGTGTGTCTGCCGTCAGATAATTACAGTACCAATCGAGTGAATCTTGAATGGCATGTTCTGTTTCTCGAGATAAAACTCGTATAGAGTATTTTCATTTCGACCTCTACGTGTGCGTACTTCGATGCAAATTGCAAGACGAGTCAATGTTAAGATGATCTAAATCACGACAGACTGGCTTTGAAAATAGCTCTGCGATGCATGACTTAACTAGTGAACTTTGAACAGTTGTGGTCCTTGAAAACATCAACATTCGGGTTAGTTAATAATCGATACTGTTGGTTTGTAGCCGACCAAAAAAGACAGGGTTGAAATCTGGAGGGTATTTGCATTTCTTGAACAATTCCATTATTTGTTGCTGTTGGACCACTACCGACCATCCGCCAAAGTATAGTCCCTTAGGGTCAGATACAATGCATAGAGGCCTAAGTCTCCGAGGATAATGAAAACCACAGTGAAGTTAAAACTGCTTCTTTGTAGTTTACGATTTTACTTTGTAGGTTACGGTTTTAACGTTTACCAGCAGCTCTATAGCTTGCAAGATATCGATGCTGCCGTTATACTCCAGGTATAAACTTTATGGATATAGGTTTAAAGCCTTGATTACATCTGACAGATATAAACAGATTTTGTTAGATCCAATGTTCAGGGCGAACAGTTCCCTTTATTAGACAGGAACGCATCTTAATGTAAACAGCTAAAGGTGTGATTGCGATTAATCTCGAAGGGGACCTACTATATTTCTTACATTCGAGCAAGTCTACTCAATATTGTTTTCATAAGCTAGTGATTACGTGCTCATGCAGCGTGTACGTAAATACTTTAGCCTTCAATCAACATTGAGTAAACTTAGCGCAATTTGTAAGGAAGGTACTGATATAAGATACTGCAGTGTAGGTATATTGCAGACTTGCACGATGAATCTGACTGAATGCGGTTAAACATTTAAACGTTTTATTACTCTTCTATTTGGTAGAGCTTTTTTCATGTCTCTCTCTTTCGGTTCCCACTTTTCCTCTATCCCTTTCGTTAGGAGCATTTTATTTTTTTCAGATCGCAGATGCTCCGTTGTCTGATGCCGAATATAATAGCGTACAGATCATAATGAAGCCGAACGGCACTCTAACTGCAGAGACAGGACATTAAATGTCATTGTGTTTTCTCAAGGGAAAACCCGTTTCATGCGGACGGGACGAGAAGCGAATTACTCGCAGGGTACACAGAACCATTGTACGAAGACACACCAATGCCTAACAGAGTATCTACTCTCGAGACTTAAATAACCTAATTTTTTGGCCATACGGAACAGAGAGTTCTCTCCGAGAAAAGCAGTCAATGCACCTACCTCCTCGTAGCCGCTTGCGCCGTGATGAAACAATAAGCTTTGGTGAAGTTCATCTTTGCTAGATGCGAAGTTAACCAGGAGATCGGGTATGTTACACTGTTGCTTGGCATTCTCTCCAGGCTGGAAACGAGGAAATGAGCAATGCATCGAAGCTTTCTTTTTTTTTTTTTTTCGAAAATTATTACTAACTGTGTCAAGCGGATTATTAGCACGCCCTTACTCACCAAACCGGTTAATCACAATTTGCTTGTATAAGCATTAAGCTGCGGGATGTAGCTCAAGGTTCATGAGAAGAACAGTTCGATACTATTACTCTTTCTTTAAGAATGATAACCCCGACCCGTGTTTGGTACCTTAGTGCAGTTGTAGAAGAAGGCCGATAAGGCTGACCTATAACCTAACAGGCCGTTGGAGTCATCTGAATCGGTGCACACTTAGCTCATGGACAGGGTGGACTTTGCTTACGGCTTATGCTCTAACTTATTGCATCTATACAATTTGAACTCGGTAGAGTAAAGTAAACGTTTCATGGTCGTTAAATCCGATTCAGTGGAAAGGAACGCAAAACCTGACCAGCCAAGAGCTATTCGACAAATATCAAAACACCTATACACTGCTAATTATTATTAGCATGTCGGTTGTTTTGTGTAGAATGCAACAGTCCCATCTTAGGCTGATCAGACCGCGTCGGAGTATACATACAGAGTTAACACATCGAACGGACGCTAAGCGATACCCAAGTCGGTAATCTTCTTCTACACAAGTGTTTAGGCTTAATTCAGGTGTCTCTACGCTTGGGAAAGCCCTGCGTCACGTACTTTAATGCTCGAGATGTCTGGAAATCTTGTGCAACCCAACCAAAAGAAGGTCAAGTGGCGCAGTACTAGTTCACCCCTTTTGACGATCCACCCACTATTGTATACCTCGATTGAAGGTCAACTTACGACCCTAACGACCCAAAATGTCGAAAATTGACTAGTCGTTTAGTGAGCTCATTGTATAATTAGCTTTCATTTTAGAGACGGCATCCTTTAACGGGACACTGGCATCTTATTTCTAAAAAGCATTGATACAAAATGCGATCTATCACTCCTCATAGAGCAATCTTGTTTCTAGGAGCGCGGATCGGAATATTTACTTTAAAGCCGCCTATACAGATTCTGTCCAAACACAAAAGTGTGCGATCACGTAAGTACACTTGGAGTTTTCAGGCCAAAATGAATACATAATAAAAATATATGTACTCAACAGGATTCCTGAAGGACACCAAAAGGTTAGTTGTTCTAGTCATCAGCTTTTATTAGCGTCTACTTTGAAACTTAGATTCTTTTTAATGGAGTTCAGCTCATTCTGCTTGCTTATCATGACGTGATACTCCCGTGTTCTGTGCGAGCAGGTTAAACATGGAGATTACTAAAGAAAACCTTTCGACGATGGTATAGTTTTTGACGATACGCAATCATCTGCAAGCTTTCACTGGATAAAAGTCTAGCACACTTTAGGCTAGGAAGTCTAAATCTTTTTTTTATTTTTCAGGAACTTCTTTCACTAACGTTCTGCGAATGAGAACGGCCTTTCCTGCTCGACAATGCCATGAACGTTTGCAATTCGCTGAAGGTTTCTAAATCAGTGAGGGCTTCCTACACGGTGTGTAGCTATATATTACAATCTGTCAGACCACCAAATATCGGGTATTTGTTAAACAACAAAGTGTTGTTTTAGAAAGTGTACTCAAAACCTTATTTTGGCTGTCGGCCAGGCCGTCTGGGCGTCAACACTTATACTGTCAATGCAGACGTGTTTCGTACTGAAAAAATCAATATATCGAACACCGACCATGCGTTTTCTTCCAAAAACAGCACGGGTTTATCGCTAACAGGAGAATGTAGATGAAGCAAATGGTGACAACAACAAAGATAATAACATTCATAGTAACATTGTCTAAACTATCATTAGAACGATATGTGTCAGCTACAAAAAAAAAAACAAAGAATAGATAGTAGCGATATTGGCTATATGAGCACACAAAACAGTTCGGTCCGCAACCCCCTATTTCATTCTAGCTGGAGGAAAAGCGGTCACTGAGAGTAGATCGACTTAACTGCTTACGTTCAATCTTAGTCCGGCGTTCTCAGCTTTTTTTCGGTTCAATTGTAGAATGCATCATGATACGGTAATCTGTTTGCTAGGGCTTTTTTCGACGCGGATGTTTGGAATCGTGCGAGGAAATCCCAGTGCTATTGTCTATCCATTCGTGCGTTCTACATAACCTAACGTTTTCTTAGCTTTTGGCTTAGCGCACTACCCTTCTGTAACAAATAAGCAAAAGGCAAGCTATGCTAGACAAGCCTTAAAGTCGTCTCGAGACAAGGTAACTCCTATGCGGTAATAGCTCACGTAAAACTGGTTGACTTCTTACGATCCGGTCATTGGTGTCTCAGGACTACGCTGGATCCGACTCAACAACTGAAATTCCGCGTCAGAAATGCAATCCGGCTCTATAAATATAGTAGCACATCTATGTATGTACTATAGAAAATACATTGTACGCACGATAATGGTAGCAATAGTGCAATAGCACGCATAAGTCATAACTTCCGAATCTCTAACGTTATATTATTTCAGAAGCAGATGTATCCGTGGATAGTATTTAATGGCACATAAAAACACGCATAGCCTTGTTTCCTAAGTAGAAGATTTCTATGGAAAAGGTTGGCCGTAATCTTCTTCAAAATACGTTATAATAGCCTCATTTTGGCAAGAAGCGGTACATAGGGCTCGTATTCTTCCAGCAAACTATTTCGAGACAAACGAGTTGTTTATGCATAAGCACAAAAGACATAGTTAAGCCTTGGATGAAAAAGATCATTTATGATCTTCACCAGTTTAACTCAAATTTACTCACGATCCAACATCGAAATACAATTTATCATGAACCAGGTGTGCCTAACATGCTCATACCACAGATACGGTCGTGAGGCCGCGGTGCAACACTGCGTGCCTACGAGATGCGATATTCCGGATATTTGAAAAAAAAAATACTGATATGTTCAAATTCAATCTTTACAGCTAAGCATGGAACTCAATAAAATATTGTAAATTAAGCTTTACAGGACGCGTTTTATTTCGAAAGCGACTTTGTCTAAAAAGTCCTCCTTCAACGACAATTCGTACCGCGTATATGCCAATGATATTCGAATAAAAACCACCAAATCTACAGGCGATAGCTGCAGATTTGATGGATAGTCTTGATAAATAGCATTTCAAATGGACGACCCCTATTCGAAAAGTTCAATTCAATATGTTTTAAAAATTTTTGACAAAAAACTTCTTCGAAAACTAAAAAAAAAAAAAGTAACTAAGCAATTCAATTAGCTGCAACCGTGAACAGCAAAAACACTTGTCCTGATGTCGATTTGCTTCCAGAGAAGACTGGTGAAACACATTTTGTAGTTAGGAGGGTAACTAGTAGCCGGACATCGATCTAAATGCTTCTGTTATTCGAAGAAATTTCAAGTGCTTATTGTGAAAATCCTTCAGAAAGTTGCATGTCTGTGCTAATTGGCCTTGGGTATCAACTGTTAGATAAAACAAGGCCCATACACAATCAAACTTTATTATTCAACCCGTTTTCTTTGACGTACTAACCTAATTACATGATTTACAATAGCTGATAACCGCTTACCTATTCAGATATACCCAAACGTGGCGACAGTTGCTGGAAATCCATGTTATTTTTTAGGTTGAAAAGTGATAGGTCTTTTTTTTTCAGATAAATTTAGGAATCGTCTTTGCAGCGGTACAATGAGGTTAGTTGATGCGTCTCACGTTAAGAATGGAGTCCTATAACTGAAGCATCTGTGACATCGGTTATAGTTTCGGGAAAGGCTATTCTTTCAGATAACACTTTCAGATTTACGGACAATCCAGGATTACGTGCTTTCGTCGCATTGCCTGTCGGCTTTCCTCCGTGCTACAGTAGACCCTTATGAGACTTTCTCCTATCGGTTCGATTTGCAGAACTTTTCTGCTGGGGAATGTATCTAACGAAAATTGACAAGTCGCTTCGTCGGTAGCACCTTGTTGAAACGTTATGCAGCTTTATCCTGTTAACAAGTACGGTGATTTGTTCGGGCAAGACTTGTGATAACGTCGTCCTTCTAGCCATATAAACTCAACATTAGGAGTGAGAATAAGCTACACTGAATTTCCGGACGCAATACAAGCTGATACGTTTTCTGTTTTAGTAGAATCTAAACGAAAATCTTTGTGACAAATAAAATTTCCGTACGTATAGATTATTAGAAATTGGCAAGAAGAACGCTAGCTAGTCTTTTGTCACACATTTAAATATGCCATTGGATATAGTTACCGCTAGCTATATTCAATACAGTGGCAATGAGATGCTTCAAAGTTTACAAAGCTAATATACTTCCTTCAACATAAATTCAAAACAAACAAAGATCCGCGTATATAGAACTCGAATCAACGAGCACCAATCAACGACTGATAAAGGTGGTCATGGTTCAGCGGAGCATCGACCAACAGAAATGCGTCTCTAAGTATTTTTACTATACATCGCCATCGTCTATTGAAGGAAAGTTGCAAGCAAATCTTTAGCGAGAATAATACACCGCTACACAGATGCTTCACCCCCTATAGCCTATAGGCCACCAATAGCCTAAGGCTATCGGCAAAATAGCTGCGGAACAACTATATTTCCTATAAAGCTACACACTTTTCATATAATTTATTTACACCGTTCACACAGAAAGCGTTCCCGTTTTTCGTATACATAGGGAACCCGTACCAGACAGCGGCTTCAAATTCGCCCGGGCTGGTAACCGATCGCTACGTTCCCATGGCTAAAATAGGCCTGCAAAGTACACACGTAAAAAAGCACCGTAAATGTTAGCCTAATAAAAGGTTTATTGACAAAACATTGTATCGGAATAAACTATTTCTTTTAATTAACACCCATTATCCAATCAAGTATCTATTTTAGTAGAAATTGATGAAATCAATATTATCAGTATAGGTAGGATAAAAAATCTTCTAAACAAGTTACTATTAAACCTATCCGAATTAGGCGGAACCTATTATCTTAGATTAGAAGAGACTTAGACCTATTATCTTAGAAGGAAAAAATTAACTATTTCTGCATATGTCGACTGAAAGTTATTTAACACAATTATTAAGATAGTTTTGCAAAAACCAAAATAGCTCATAGCTTCATGGGGCAAAACAGGGACTTTACAGCGAACGCGTTAAAATTTTTTTACCTGAGTTTTCCGAATTTTTGCCGGGCAGCTAAAAATGTATGTGGGGTGGCATCGCCATGGCGGAGGACGACCCGTTTTCTGTCCACCAATTCCGGTCGGTCTTTGCAATGGCTTGCTGTAATCTTGTTAACCGGTAGCAGCAGAAGCCCAAATTAATCGTGGTGAAATTGCCAGCGGCCTATATTACATAGCGCATTTTCAATAGCAGCAAATGCATAGTATCACTTTCTTCGCCACCAGTGCGAGCTTTGCCTCAGAATTTAAAGTAGATCTTGGATCTTTTTTCTATTCGCACTTATTAGTGTTGTGCGTGATCTATTTTTCATCACCCGTGATTAACCATTTTAATAATGACTCAACTTTTTTTTTGCGTCTTCTTAAAGTTTCCATGACTCAGATGTGATGGCTATCCAGGTATCGTCAATCTCGCTCAACTTTCGCTCCCGATACGATGGTTATACAGATGGCAAGGCCGTATTACGTTTGCAGGTAAACCCAAAAACCAATGGTACATTTTATCGAGAACGAATACCCTATATCGATTGTTCAGCCTGACAATAAACAGCCAGCACGTTCAGCTCTTCAAGCCGGCCGCATTCTGTCGCGTCGTGCTATATAACAACCCGACAATGGTACATTCCACATTCAACGCCGCATCCAGCCCTAAGCCGTTGCTCCATATGTCGGTAAAGCGTTCTGACAAACAAAACGAGTTCCGATATGTCAACTGGCTGTTTGGCTGTGGTAAGCTTTTTTTTCGCAGATACAGAAGCGAAAACGTCAGGGTTGTGGGAACAGTCATCCGCTAACGGTCAGCCGCATGATGCCACAGCGAAAAGTTTTACCCAAAGGAACAGCGGTCGTCCAACTATAAACGTGTCATTTGTATGAAAGGTAAGAAAATCGCTATAACGGCAATCGCATCAAAGATATTGCCATTTACATATCACAGACCCACATTTAATGGACATACCACTTGCCTATAATGAGATTAAAATCGCTCGAATCACAGCGAGAGTACGGATCAGTTCTCTAGTTCTAATCGTAGCTAATTTTCTTAGAGACAGAAATACCACAACGAAGCTATAAGGAACCAAGCTTTGTGGGTTTTCCGATGATGCTTGCATGTTTGTCTTGGGTTGGGTTAGATTTGCCCGAATATGGATAAAGAGGCTTATAATGATATATTTGCATATCAATGCCCCATAAAACTAGTGGTGAAATATGTCGCTGGATGTAAATACCTATTTTCTAATTAACAATCGAAAAGCATGAATAATTTTGGAGCCATCTTTTGATAGCCTTCTAATCCTTTACCCTTTCTTTAGGTTAGCCCTTTAGCAACACTAACACCTTTAACCGGTTCCAACCTGTCGTTGACCGGCTTTCGAGGACGGCGCGCTCATTCATCGCTTAGATTGATGATCGCAGATTGATTGACTAACATTAAAGCCTAGCATTTGGTGTCAGCCTCAACTTAGAATCGTCTCTGATATTGCACTCACTGCTCATGTGGAGCTTTTTCCCGTATTCCAATTGATAATGAAGTGCCTCATACGAAAAAAGCGAATCGAAAGTTATGTTGGGCAAAAGAATAAAACGCGGAAGGAAGAGGTATTCGATTTGAGGTTTTCCACTTTGATGAGACAATGAAGGAATCATCAGCTATTTAAGCGTCCTTTTTAGATGAGTCGGTATTTATGTTAGTGAACTGGGTCTACTTCTCGAAATTTAAAGCAGACATGTGAACCCAACGCCCCTGTCGGATAGAGATAACAAGTGCACGTAAGCATTCATCAGTAAACAATGTTGAAGTACTTCGATCGACTAAAAATAGTTCTGCTGTCTCATTGAATAACAATTGGCTTTAAAGGGTATTCTGAAGTGGGACATTTCGGACGTTGTTTGATCTGTCAGTATGTGCAATGGTCTACACCATGGATTGCCTGTTTCGATCCACCCAGAACGACCGCGAGAAAATCTACAAGTCTCTGAACATTCTCACTCCTTCGAAAAATGTGTCTGTACATCAGCGATATACGTCCTATTTTTAACAGTAATAATGAAGAGAGCCTAACACTCGCGTCCACGTAACGTTTCTTGCGTTCTAGATTAACACAGCAACTATATTATTTTTATATATACAGTCAGGACAATATTACGCAAAGTCATACACGAAAGGGCCTAGAGGCTTATTTCAGGCTTGTTTTCAAAGTCGCTTCATGTTGTCATTTTCAAGCATAAACAGAATCCACAACTTCATTATTCTAATTATTTATCATTTTGCAAACCTTTTATATCCACTTATTATTTATTTAACTCTCTAGTTACTCTAAAGTTACTATATAGAATGTTGATGCGTAGGACTCAATAACCATCTAATAAACTGTTGGCAAACTGTGCTAAATGTTTTGTCCAGACAAAAACATTCTGAAGGGAACCCGATTCATTATGTGATCCACCAATATTTCGCCAGATAGAGTGGTCCTCTGAAAATACGAGCTGTCAATTTTGCTAATAAATTTACGCGTAATATGGCATTCAATGGCAGAAATGCCGATATCAACGAGCCTTCTTAAAATCCTGTCTATTTCTATTTGTCTAACATGTTTTAGTCTTCGTCTGATTAGCCAACTAAGAACTCATTTATCCGGATCGGGTGTTACCGGAACGATTAGTTTCAATTACACGCCAGACGAAGGGCCTAGATGATCTTCGTCCCCTAATTATAACACTATACCGAATAAACTGTTAAATGTTCTACGTTTACTGGTGACTTGCCGCAGAGCTGGATAAAATGTATGTGTTTCTTATAATTGGAGTCTAGCAATACTAGAAAGGAGCAACATCGTCACAATGAAAAGATGTCGCCAATATTTATGGCACAAAGGGCGCAATATTTACTGTACCTATCAAATAAGCCACTCGATGATGATTTTCATAAACTTCTGTCGCTCGTCATGCTAAAGCCTTAGCCACAGTCTTAGGCTGCCGCTTGCGCATCTGTTGACCTCTCTAAATTTCTCTATCTCTGTAGAACTGAGAATGACTGCACATTTTCCTGTTACGCCCCCCGCCTCCCAAGCACTTCCCTTAGAATCGTGCTGCCTGCTACTTGAAGTTTTTGCGCCATCATTCAGATTCTCCTAATATGCGCACACTATTTTATGCGAACGCAAAAAAAGTACCGCAATCTTTCTACTGTGCTTTGTTTAACGGGACGGCAAAACAGCGGCAGTAGCTTCGTCCCTAGCAACCTGGCGAACGGCAGTCAAACTCTGGTAGAGAATTTTGCCCTTGAGAGAAAATCCTTTTTCTCAGAAAATCTATCGTTCTCTGAGAACATCTGTCGTCGCAGAACAGATAGTAATGAAGAAGCGAGCAGAGAAATCGAACTTGCGATCGGCTAAAAGGGTTAGACCAAGCCATTTTGAGATAGCGAACTATGTTTCAGTCTATGTTCGACCCTTGCTGACTGCACTGTCGCCGGGCATCTTTAGTTACCAGGTAGTCATGGCCAACCGAATTTCGAAAAGCCGGTCAGTAGGTCAACGAACCAACCCGAGCTGAACGGGCCTTCTCTTCTCGGGTACACAGATATATATACCACCAAGACGGGAAAGATCGTCGACGACGTCAACGGCTACGCAGCTCGACGTCCATCCAACGCCATCCAAAATATGTTATTGCTAATGCTGCCACAGCAGCCGCTGAAGCCGGCCGCTATGTACGCCGGTTTCAACTATACCGTGACTGTTTGACGGTCTGTAACCCGTCTGAGCAACTTCTAAGTTTACGACCATTAAACCGCCAGCTTACTATGCAGATGTAATGTTCACTGTTTTGAGGTTACAAGGCTCTTTGGCTTGCACTCTGGTATACAGCAAACGCACCATTCGAGGCTAGGCAGTAACAGCGGCGGATATATTAAAAGGGATGAAGCGATGCGGGCTCCATGGACGTTAAGATGGCAGTACTTGGTTTTTCCGAAAGTGGATTTCAGGTACTATAGACACTGTTTAAACACACGCCGTACATCGTGAAGTGAATTCAATTATATTTACAACAATGCGCTTTGAATCAATCCATTTCCGGATACGGAGAGACATAGTGTTTGGAGTGTGCGATTCAATTATATCAGTCGACAACCGTCCGCACAGATTTAAGCACCTAACACTCTAATATTTGTGCCTTATATCAGACACGGAAATCTATTCCAGGGCATCTGACCAGGTATATATCTGCTGTTTTTCATCAGAGGCAACCCAACTATCGGTTCCTATTGTTACCTTATTATTAAACATCGAAAACCGGATATATTTTAGATAGTCTTTAAAGACTGGCGCTCGCGTAGGTGTAGACTGAGTCAGTTTAATGGGTAGAAGATAGCATTCTCGTTACATATAAATAAATACACTTTACTGAGGCCGGATCTTTAGTAGCAAGCAAATTTTAGCCAGTAATTGAGTTGATTTAAAAGAAGATCAATGATCTCGCTAGAAGAGCACATGTTACATTGCCTACATCATGTAGAGGATCAACGTAAAATAGGCTGAAAAAAGGACCTGATAGATCTAACTGAAATATAAGCAAGTTCTCGAGAGATCCACATAACCTAGATACGTTTGTATTTAACTTCGATGGAACCTGACAAGGCGAGCTAAACTGGCCACTAAGCAGTAACTAAATGGCGCTACAGAGATAAACCGCAGCACTGTGACTGCACGGATGTAGTGCATGTCAATGCTACAAACCTACCATTACGTGGCAAAGTTAAGTGAGCGGTCAATCACGTAAAAACACTACCTTATAGAATATAAAGGCTGATTGATGGCTTTGTATAAGGTGAATCATGTCGGGAGGACACGAATCAATCTCGCATGATATGCAATAGACGATTTGAAGCTTGTGGAGGTCATTACATGATAACTTTGTTTATCTTTACTATGTGAGAGCTATACCTTCATTATGAGTAAAGTAAAGATTGACGGCGTACGTATCACAGAAGCACGTTAGTGAAGCTAAACAATCCGTATAGTAAATCAAACATTGCACGATACAGAAATTCAATACGTTACTATAGGAGTTATTCTTTCATATATGCGAGCTCAAACATACGGCGATATCATATCGCAAATGCCCGGACATTGACACCCGCTAGAGTCAAACGCCTTTAGAATATCTAGACGCTCCACTTAATTGAAGATAATTGAATTTGGTTACACCTGTAAAAAATACAGGTCATACAGTACCGAACAGGCAAAGCAACTATACAAACAAAGCTACTCCACTTTAAAAATAACTCGTTCGCCTTTGCTTTTATCGTCCTTCGAATTTGGCAGCTATTTTTAGCAAATTGCAAGCGAACTCTAAGCACTTCTTCGAAACCGTTATATTCCTGACTTGGTCATAAGCATGACTTAGTGCGCAGACCGGCGCATTTGAAGTTCTCTAGGATACCACCAAACAATAGAGTCTATCTAGTTTCAACTTTTTAAAAAACGAAAATATTGCGAAGCTAGCGTCGGGCTAACGTCATATCGTATTTCGCAGTCGCTTAGTTGCCCGCTTGACGGCCAAAGGTGCGCGATAGAAGCCATGGGTGGTCCTACTTGAAGTGAAGTTTGCTTTGAGCTGAGTGTTAGCATAGGCCAAAGTAATGCTGGCAACAGAACCCCCACAATTCAGCCCACCTTGCTACTCCCACACGCACCTGATAGCCTGTGGCTCTAGGAGTCATAAGGCGTGACAGTATTCGTTAAAAAATTTGTTGTGCAGTAATATTAGTTGCTACTTTGAGAATTGATAGTTTTTTCACGTCGATAAGTTAAACTTCTCTATCAGTAGTCTTTCATTAGGTCCACGCAATTGTACATTGGTAAACTTAAGTGTTATTATCAATACCTTAGGCCCAGCCTGCTATACAGTCTATGGACACTTCGTACTCTATAGGTACTACGTTCTAATGAGAAAGAAAAGCTGATAATATTTCTACAAAATGCGATCAGTGTCTCTCCCATGCTTTTATTAACCTCGCCGTTTTCACGTAAAAATTCAAGCTAAAATGTCATGCATACCTTTTTCTGGGCATGTTTTGATTGCTATGGCAAATATGCGTGGCAGTGATACCAAGAAACATAATACAGGCCATTCATCCTTAGTTTCACGTCTCATCTTCGCCAAGCCAAACATCCAGCTGAGCTGTAGGACAAAGGAGATGAAAGGCTATCCTGCACCTAACCAACTGGCGCTTCGAATCCTAACAATCCTAAGTGTGGACCATAGCCCAGATATGCCAAGTGCCGGCTAGAAGGAATCGAGAGAAAACAAGCAAGCTCCTCTTTAAGACATCGTAAACGTCAGTTACGTAAATACAAGGTGACTATAACCGCTCAGTTGAGCATTAAGATGTCTAGTGTCCAAGCGAACAGTTAGGATTGCCGGCTTCGTGAAAGCACTGCGTCATTTGGAACGAAAACGGGACACGCTGTTATCAGGACAACGGAACGTTGTCATGCGTAGGAAATTTCGATAACTGACCGTCAATTTAACTTTGCTAACGGAAATGCCTATAAAGCCAACAGCGAGCGTCATTGTTCACGTAATGGTAGAACAATTCTAGAAAAGTTCAATGAAAAGGAACATGCATGTGTTGCTGATCGTTTTTTGTTGACTTACTTTGTCTGCTCGACCTGCAACACACAGTTTATAAGATGCAAATTGTAGAATAAACGCAAGACTGCTAAAGGCAAATGTAAAGGGGCCACATGAAATGGAACATTATGTCAAATAAAAAGTAACGAAACAAACGGTTGCGTATGTAAAATCACATACAGCGTGTACTTACTTACACATACTGTACTTTCAAAAAGACGCGCACCGGGACGAATTTGAAATCGGTACACATACTTCGATGAGCGTTGTCTCAATGCACTAGGCCCCATTTTGTTCGTCATTGCTCACTACTAAGGTGGTCTTTTTCCTTTTTCGCCAACTTTTGTAGTACCAGCCTCCACCGTTTCCACATATCTGACCTTTGGGAATGTAGAATCCTCCTGGCAGTGTAGCAATGTAAGGTACTCCTGGCGAAGTACTATTATAATTAGTAATCAATGATAAAGTATTATTGTTATTAACAGTATTACGTAGCTAAATTTCAGAGAACACGATGCAAATTGAATCGTTGCGCCACTACAAAGCAAACACCCATTGATAACAGGCTGAAGACATCTTGGGAAAGATATAAATTACTCATAGATATTTAAGTTTCGAGTAGAACTGAGGGCTAACGAAATCGTTTACATCGACGGTGGTACGGCGTATTATATACTATCGAGTGAAATATGACGAAGAAGTTTGAGCAGTAAACAATTTTAGACTATAGAACTTACCATTCTGTTTGCATTAGATACAGAACCTACCTAACTAGGAATATTGAAGAATTCAAACAAGATCGCACTTACGATCATCTTCAAAATATATCACACTGCCGAAGCTTCTTGCTCTACACAAACTCGACACAATGGAACACTTGGTCTATCTTCAGTAGCATGTATGATATATTTACGGGAGTCCAAAATGTGTACCATTAAATGTTCAGATTCAACTAAATTATCTCAGACTGTTCGTCTGCTAATCGCTATCTAGCTTCGTACTCGGTTATAAACATACGACCAGCTTCGTGGTAGGAGTCAACCAGCCGTCTGTGCGATGGAACTATGCCTAGCGGTAATGCCAATCGGGAAACTTAAAGCATGGAAACTATTTCAGAGATTTAGAAACCTCATGCTTCGCGTATCGATTTGCGCACGTTTCATACTAATCCGATAAATTCTTACAGATGATTAATGATTGTCTATGCAAAATAAATAGACCATGCAGACCACTACTACCACCGAAAATAATAACAAAATAGCAGTAACCTTCGAAAAAAAAAACACTTCAGCTATAAGAAAACATGGATGCATATTGAAAAACAATAACATATAGATTGCAGACACTTTGAATACAGCTTTCTCATAGTTTACCTTTAATCTTGATAATTTTTGCATATTTTAGACAGTTTAAATTGAAAAGAAGACTTTAGCATAACTTTAAAAAAAAAAGATTTTCTGACGAGAAATATTTGGAACTGATGCATTAATGAAAACTCTTACCCAAACTCCGGCATCCAGCTTTTCCTCGAATCGCGCAACATCAAAACATTGACTATTTGGCAAGCTGATATCATCGTATTTTAATGCATGCGAGTGCAAACCTCGACTATACTTTATTTTTTGAAGTTGTCTGCGAAAAATGGTTCATTATGGATTTGATTTAAAAGGTAATGTTTTTTTCAGTCTTCTAATCCTCGTCACCTACGAAATCTTCCTTACTTCGGAGATCATCCAATACGCCTTCAATATCTGCTCCATTTTCATATCGTTCGTTTAGACCTTAGAGTTTTCAAGAGTCGATAATAGAGTCATCTTCGGACTCAATGAGCCTCGTAAGTTCGTTTCGTAAGCGACGCCTTGCTAGCGCAGCTCATTTCAATTTGGGCCCTCGACATGTTGACTACTTACCAAATATCTAGTAAAGACCAGAGCTTCTGCGTTTTAACTGTTCAGGATACGCCTTATTTCAAGCCATTTCCTGGATACTTCGCGCGCGAATCTTAAATGGCTTCAATGCGAGTATTCTGTTTTCTCCGCTAATAAAATAAATGCGCACTTATTGGCCTTTGTTACGCATGACTAGCCATTTTTGACTCGAAATGCAAACGTACATTTACGCATTTATGAAAAGGTACGTATAATTTCTTTTTTTTTTTTTTTATATAATAAGCGTTAATTAGATCTGTGTACACTTTAAGATCACCTACTTGTTTCATGGCTACCCGAACAAACGCTTGTAATTATCTGAATTTGACTGCTGAACGTCGTTACACGTTTTTCTAGCCTTCTATGAACACAGAATATGGAACGTTGGCTAGTTGTCGTATAGTAGTGCTGATTAACTAGGACTTGTATTGTATCTGTATTTCTACTCATTAAAAATTTTAATTTATGATCGTACCAACCACTTCTATAGTGAAGAAATTATAGTCTCACTAAAAAAAGTTGTGATATTTTTTAATATGCATATTCGAAACTTCGAACCCTAGGTTAGGAAATTTTTGACGAGGCTTGCTTGGACGTACCATGAAGCTCTGTTGTGACCTAGTATGTTGACGTCTGTATCTCAATATACAAATTGATAATAGCAATACGCTAGATGATTCAATATCACTCAAATATATTATCGACAAGCCCCCTAATTCAATGTTTGGCTTCTTCTCATTTAAATGCTCACTGCTTATAGCGCATAGAGAAAATACGTCTCAGCTATAGAGAAACGACGTAACAATGGCAAGAAGTTATTGTACTCACTTGTGACGCGTTCTTGACTTTGCTTTGTCGTCAATACAGATTCAGTAATTTCATACGAAGCTTCACAATGAGGAAAAATGTATGTCACTTACTGGATCAAGATGACGCTGTAGTCTTATATATATATAATTAGTCTACGACAGATTGTCGATACACACATTCAGGAAACAAACAGATTGCAAACGCTGGAGTCGGAATCTCTTGACTTTTCCGTACGTTTTGATTGTTGGCGCGAAAGGCCAAACGCACCATTCGATAAGCTCTTGCCAGTCGAAACTAGATATCCTTTCTCTAGTACAACAATAAGAAAAATATTTTGGCCTAGATAAAAAAAACAATGTTATTCTTGTAACGTATAATATTATACTCGTTAATCGAATTCTGTAATTCTTAAATGTACATAAACACATATTTTCCTTATATATTATGAGTTATTGCTATTATAGATCATTATGGTCACATACTAACGATCATTAAGATCGTTTTTGCGGAATTTCGAACCTCAGATTGTATTGTTGAAGTAACAAAATCAGCGTAGCATACAATTGACCAGCATAGAATAATCTGCCTCTGTTAGAATGAAAGATTGAACAAATACCCCTACTATTATGGTATTATAAGTATTGTCTAGTAAAATGATTAAAGCAGTAAAGAAGTACTGAGTAGTAAAATGACTTTACGGTATAATTTAATGGTTTGTAGATACAAACGAGACACACTTAAGACAGATAAGCTGTTTGCCAGACATGAAGAAAGAAAGTGGGTCTGCGTTTCGCTGTTTACACAAAGGACTTTTGATTGTTTCACCCTTCTAGAAACATACAAGAAAAGGTCCGCGTTTTGTCAGACGACCATTTATTTACTACTACTTTTCATTTCGCAGCATATCTCGACGGCAAGCTTGAGGAGGTTTTCTACTTTCAACTAAGTGTTATTAAACCTATAAAATAAGAGTGCAGTAGAATATAAAGGTGTCTATGGGCATCCTATTATTTTACATAGTTAAGAAGCAACCATCGGCTGTTTAATTTAGCTAGATAGGAATAATAATCTATTGTATTCTGCTTGAATAAGTGGTCCAAGTGATGGGAAAAAAGACCACCGATATAAGGAGCATCAATGATGATAATAATAATTAACGTTTTAGGAAGAATCATTGACGAGCCAAGTATTTTGTATTGTCCATCGAGTGAAGCAAAGTATAAAATGACCTTGGCGTTCAATGATGAACTTCGTAGACTCGAACAAAGTGGAAGAGCCTTCAACATAACCATAGCTATTTGGCTTAAGCAGTACTTCTATAACTATTCGCTATGTGTATAGCGATTAACTTACTTGCAAAAGTACGCCTATACTAGCCTGTCAGAAAGGCAAAAGTCTAGCCGATCACTATGAGATTTCCTCTGAAGACATATTAAATTCTTAAAAAAGTTGTTGCATAGTGAAGTCGTTTTGCCGCCTGAAAAAGCGGCGAGCTATCGATTATCACCCAATATACGCTGAATCAATTGGCTCTTTTCAGCCGGTGTTGGCATTAATGGGTTACCTTGAAACCGAGTTAGAGAGCCACAAAATTCGAACGCTCGTTAACGACCCATTTGAAACCCGGTAACCTCAACAGCAAGAAAAGCACATCCCAGTGATAAAGCGTCCTATAGAAACTGTGGGAACAGTTGAGAGAAATCGATGCGGCCCAATCACACTCTGACCTGGGGCTTACTTATATCGAAAGAGATTTTCCAGGCAAACATATTGCGTGCTAAAGACCATATTCGATAGAAACACTGTAATAATGCCAATGCAATACACATCTATGTTCTATACATATGCAGATATGGTGGCTTCAATAAATTTCGTCATTCTCGAGGTTTGGGTAGGCCCCACTCTAATACTACCTAAATACAAATGACATTGAAAAACTGAAAGCAAGATACTGTTCACTTTCGTTGATAACTATACAAACCGTTCGTATAATCAACTGTAGATAGAATAATTTCGAAGGGATCATGTACTACCTAGAAATTGCGTTGTAAAAACTACTCCCTGAGTGTACGTTACGTAGGACTGGCAAAATACAACTTACTTATATCACAGTTTGCGTTGGTATGGAAGTGAAGATACAATGTTAAATGGAAGACAGTCTGTTTTTATCTACAAATGATCCAAAACGATGCTTTGATTTAATGACGTCCACAGGTTTATATGGGACATTTTAATTACATATTAGATAATTTCCCGGCAGCACTTGTTCATGAAGGAGCGTCGTTTTCGTCCGCCTACAATAGACAAATCGAGTTCCTCATTGAAGGTCCGCATAAATACAAAGGCATTTCGGACCAACAAAGTCTTCCTAACCTCACTTCCTCAAGTGTTGATAAATTCAACATTCTCACGTACATTGCGCACGTGCGTGCCCTGCTTGACAGAGACGGGGACGAATTTCTCATAGAAATCATAACCGAAATCTTGCTGAGCGATCATATCGTCTACATTCACTTTTTATGTGTTTAATTTAATTTAATGCGGAAGTAGATTATCAGAAATATAAAACTATCACTGACGATAAGAGTATGTGTATTTATAGTCGTCAGCGATGGAGATCCAATTCTGCTACGATGCTAATGCTTGTTAGTTATTAAAAACAAAAGGAGATCGATACAAAGTACATTACCAAAGCCAATCAAAGGAGCTGATCATCTCTCAGTGTTTGTGCCTCACATTTTAATTTCATAGGTTCTCTTTCAAACCTTTAAAGTATAAACGGCATCTGCAGCTCGACGAAGTCTTCGGAAGTAACTAGCATTTACATAACTTCGTTACATGCACAAAAGTTAAGCTGCTGCAGATAAATCATATCAGACTAATGGTAAATTCATAATATGACAATTTGTACGCTTTTCGGTGCCTCTAGGGTGGAGGACTGTTATGATGGGTTTTGCCGTATGCGTAGATTTCGGCAACGCATTTGATACTGCGAATTCAACAAAGATAGCCATTATTGGAAACAACATTTACAGGGGTTTCTGATGACACTTGTCGCTGACCGAGAGCAGACTCTAGTCGTAATTGTCATCTAACCTAGAAACACTTTATTTCCTAACCTAGAAACCTAGAAAACTTTTTCATAGTAACGTTTGAAGGAACACGCTACGTTGAGTAGGGTGGTACAATTTACCTACCACGTTCAGTCTATACAGGAAAAGATGCTAGCAATTTTTAAACATAATAAACTAGGTGCGTTGAGATGAGCAATGGAAATTATATGAGCATTACACAATACACTATTACCGTTATCACACTGCGGCCGTACGTACCCACACGGGGTTTGCCATTCCGTCTCATTGACTCGACGTTTCTTTGATCGCAGTGTGCGTTCACGAGGTTAGAATTTCTGAAAAGTAGATAAAAATCTATCCTTCTTTGTTAGGGTTATGTTGGTGGCATATGGAAACGGGAGCGAAGGCTTTTTCACGTCATCCGTTTGTCAATCGTAACGTTTATGGATCTGTATACAATCAGAACACAATAGCAAACGAAATAAGTCAATTGATGTCTCATTCGAGACGGGTTTTTGCATAGAGTTGATCGTGTGAAGCAGCGAACGAGCGATAAACATTGTTACACAACACTTTTACAGAACTAACTAGATTTTTATATACTACAATATTATAAAACAAAGAGCTTTAGTACCGCTTTCATTAAGACTGCTAGCAAATCATATAATTTTTCCCATTTTTTTTACGATCGAGCCAGCGCGTTATAAATCGATTTTATCTTGTTTCTCATCAAATTTATACAATCAGGTTCGTATATCTTAGTAGTTGATTTTATTGACCCATACGTTGTCGTTGTACCTAGCCTGGGCCTGCACTTGTATGAGGTTTGTCGCTTTCTACACGTTTGACCAATTGCTAGACCAGATCATCGCTGAATTTCATTGACACAATGACATAACTAAATCATCATTCTAAACAAAGACGAATCGCACGCGCTCAATAGAAACTGAATCGGCAAAAAATAGAACTGGGTTCTTAGCTTAGGTTTCACTGCTTGCCGAAAGCAGTTTCGTCATGTGGACAAATCGTCGATGATTTTTGTCCTATTTGCTGCTAGGACAGGTTGACGTGATTCTCAACGTGCACGTTCTTTGCTAGTTTCTTCTTTCTGACCCGATTTCAATCAATTGCATCCAGGCGAAGGAACAGCCTTCGAATCACGCAAATAACTGATCAATAAAGGTCAGCAGCGTAGTATTCATAGATGTGTCTTTCAAATAGCTTATACCATGGTTGTAGTGCGGCTCACTAGTTTTTTTTTTCTCATTTTTTCCACCCGTCGAAAGCCCTAACAATGGCTCGATCCCGATCTTATCACTGAAGGTGCATAGAACGACTTGGATACGGCACACAAATAAAGCTGTCATATTCATTCAACTTCTCTTAAAGAGGTCAGAAGGCTAGTTCAGAAAGATCATACTATCTTTTAAGATGGCGCCACCAACGCGTCCATCGGGAACAGTCGTTGCTCAATATACTATTGCCGAACAATAGCAAACATTAGCTGGCGTGTTCAGATATTATCTTCGTTCCTTAGAATAAAGAACTTATATCTACATTGTTATGTTCTACAGTAGATATACAAGGCAAGCCAGTATTGCTTGCAAGAATGGTTTAAAACTTCTGACTCAAAGCGGCTACGTAAGCCTTTACAAAGCAACATTTTCGATCACCCTTTATGCCGTCGACCGCCCATATAGCATTACGTTCTAGCTATATGTATAAACTTCGTCCATGGAGCAATTTGACTGTGACGCCAACGATAGAAATGCTATGTGTCTGCCATTAGCACGATGCTGAAAATGGCCAAACGGCGAAAAAGCAACAAACTTTATCATTAACTCCCCATTATCCTTATCATATATGTGGGTGTTTCATTTTACGCACGTTTTTCGATACAACTAGCGGCAGCGCCTCCATATAAACTACGATAGACAATCTTGCTGATATGAATATCTTTAACGATAGAATCACGCGACAGCTCAAACGAACTCAGTCATCATTTACTGTAACATTTAAATATTAACGTGTTAGTAAAGGAAAAAAAGGAATAAAGGCTTTTTGCTTAGAACAACGTGACGCTGACGAGACGAACATTGCTATAACATGGAAAGCTATTTGTTGGACCTAAATAAGTGTTGAATCCAATAGCTTCGGTAATGTCCTACAGGAGCCAAAGTTCTGTTATTTCCGTATCTCGTTGCACGATCTTCATTACACCTGTTAACGCTTTGGAGACGAGCATTCTGTGCTGGTAAGTGATTAGATTCTTCGTCTCTGAAAACTTCTGCAGTACCAATTCTAGTACAAATAGCTATATTACTGGAAAAACACTGCAATATTAAATAACAACGCTAATACACAGGTAGCTACGTTAAGAAGCGAAGCATGTGCATCTTCGTCTAGAAGTGCCTAATTTCTGTATCACTCAATCATTAGGCATATATTTAATTTTATTTTTTTTTACAAAGCTTATGTATTCATTCACTGCTAGCATAGTATTTTTCCAAGGACAAAATAGACATGTTTGGCCCGTCCCTCTGCCTAGAAGGCAGGCGTCGGATGCGATGCCTAACGGCTTGAGTACCAAACATAAATTTGTTTACTAGACCGTTTTTTGTCTGCTTTTTCAGATAATAAAAAAGCAGTAGCTTAATTTATCTACATAGGAGAGTCGAAAATATTGAGCATATAATTATGCTAAATTTTTTAATACTTACGTAAAACTAAATCACGAAAAGTAACAAAAACAGAGAAAAAAAAAACTATCGAAAATTAACTCAGGAGCAACTCGCACAGTAGACTAAATAAGTTAGTTTATTGTTTTATTATAGACTTACGTTTATTTCAGGCAGTATTAACTTAATTTACAGGACTATCTAGACGGCTCCACTATGTGACATTCAAGCAGAATTCGAATGAGGTGTATATTTTTTCAGTTACACATAGACCATTGCTTTCCTCTGTATAGTCAGTACTATATCTATCTTGCGATAGTCTTAAGTGGCTCTCTTAGCGGCCCTTTTTGTAACCAGAATCATAGGCATGCGTTATGGCAACGGCTGACATCGTTTAGCGGCCCAATTGACTGATCATCATCATTATCGAAGAACTATCGGAAATCAAATTGGTTGTATTAAAAAACGACCTTACTCAACGAATTAGTAGTCGTATATCGACAAGAAATTATTGTAAAAACAAACAAACAGCGTCCTGGAGCAGTAGAAACTACATGTAGCAAATGGATTAAGCTAAAGCCAGTACTCTTGCACGATTTCGTCAATGGTGATGAGACAAATTACTAGTTCTTTTGAATCCATCCATCCATCTTAAGCCACATTCAATCTATAATTAGATCTCACGTTTCCATTAGTCAATTCAACAGGACACATTTAGGATCCAAAGAGGATAGTTCTGCCTGGCTCAAAAAACAATGAAACAATTAAGCGCCACGTCGATAAAATCGATATCAAGATCGTCTTAGAGATATCTTATCGTTCCACTGATTCAACCAGAGCTCCCGTAGTGTAATACACGCCAAAAGGGTATGTCATGCTACCATCATTTCGATACCAAAATTGTTCGGACGCTGTTCCTGTAGCTATCTGATGAAAATACGGCGACCGCTGTAACGGCAGAGTAGTTACCCGATAGAAGCCACAGTCGATACGAGGGGGACGAAAGAAAGGGCAAATCCCATCGACCCGCGCATGCTGTGTTACTGTTTACCGAATTTACGGAAAGGCGGACACGCAACGATACACTGACAGATATTCATGTTCGCGCTCACGTTTCAGCTTGAACCCCACACACGTACGGCGATCAAGCCAATACAGGCAACATTGCCATCAGCCCTCAAGAAGAAACGCTAAAAGGTGGAGGCTTCTTACTCCAGACGATTCGAAAAAAGAAGCGATCACGCCACTGGCTATTGGGAAGGTACGAGTCTTCATAGCTATTTCCTTATTTAGACAGCGTCGAATCAATGCGTAGACAACACAGGCCGTACGGAAGGTTTTCGCTGAAGAAGTATTGTGGGCCTAGTCTAACGCCTGCTCAACACCAGCCAAATCGGGTAGGATGCACGAAAAGCGGTCGCTTGCCAATATTTGCTGCTAGGTAGAAATGAAGATCTTTCTTCTGCCTTCTTCTCCATCTGCCTGCCTGTGTTTGTCGTGTACCTCTGTTGTATTCGTGCAAGCCACTGTTTCCATTGCCACAGCTACCATCATTATCATTACGGCTACCGTTGCGTTGCAGCTGTCGCAATAATCGGTTTCAAGAGTGTCAAAGCGCCTGTGCAGTTGCACACCGACCGTCGGCGCCCAACGATCACTGCTTAAGACACATAGCGACAGTGTGCATTTCAGCGGTATTGTGCCTATCGGTGCCCCGTTCCGCGCAGCCTTCAAGCATAGACGATTGTCTGTCAATAAATCAGTCAATCAGCACGAACGACTATGTAGCTACATAGTTACATGGTTCGATTTGTCGTTACTGAAGTTGGTAGAAAGGATTGCTCGTTGCCATCGACAACGCCTGTGTGCATTTTTGTGCTTTAGTGAATAACCCAGAAATCCGAGCCCCGCTAAATGGATACCCAATAAACGTGGTAATGTAATGAGCTCAGTATTACGACCCGGGGGTACAACTGATACAGACAACAGTGAGTAAGTTTATAGTGCTGTGGGCTGCAGACTGTCATCAGCGTGAAACGCGCGATGTCAGATTGTCACACTCGGGTATGAGCTAACATGCGAGAAACTGTTCAAATAACATACTGATGTTTGCTTGCAAAGCTATTAAACCTGTTTATTAGGTACAATGCAACTAATCGAAATAGATATCATAGACCTGGATAATAAGGGCAATAGTGACGCAGGCCTCATATCGGGTTCTCAACATGGTCTTGTAGTGTATCGTGCAGTAAAAGTGGCTTCAGTTCCTCCCGGATAATAATTATGTCATAAATATTAGTTATGGTTTAACAGTATCAAAATACCTAACATTTTCTTTAGTTTTTCCATCAGTTTGTTTGCGTAAAGCCGAAAGTTCTCAATTATATCGTATTATCTAGGAGCCTTGCTTTCTCTGACAAGCCATTTGCAGTTTCACCGCCAGCTACTTTACCGAACCAGACTATCCACTAGAAATTCATAAGGATAAAATAATTGTGGGACTCGCCACAGTCCTTGAGGTAAGCTGGACGGATGGAGATTTCCGTCATTCTCAGGTTGCCAGAAAGCGAGCTAAACGAGAGAACAAAACTGAATATATTCTCTTGAGTACTCAGCCTATTCTCTTCCTAAACCTAATCAGCATGTTATTTTTGTATGATCCTTCTTAATTAGAGTTGTTATCGCCTATTGCGGAGCAACCCGATAAAGTGTATTATTATTTTAAGACAGTCTGCATCTAGCACCCTACTCTTCCAAGAGTCAATTTTGATCCGCGAAAAAAAAACCCTGTTCGTTACTTTATTTATTCTTAAATAAATACAATAAATATCCTTAAATAAAAAGAGTGCAATAGTCTATTTTAATGTTGCAGCAGGCGAGCGCCATCACAGATACGATATCGTTGCCGCCGCAAAGGCAACCATCTCAGCCTAGGTAGATAACCTGCTAGGAGTTTCCGTGCCTGCCATACAAGGTGTTGTCGTACCCAAATAGAGATATAATTTTAAAAATAATGCTTAGCGACGCGCCCAAAAAATATCACCGCCGATCTATGACTATCTTCTTAGAGAAGATCCTATTGTTTGGGATACGGTGTACGATTTCTCAGTAGAACAGTGGATTGTTGCGCACTACAATGACGCATCAAATAATTTTAAAGATTCAAGTTTTTCGTTCTGGGCAGACAAAGGGCTGAGCACTTGTTGATCGTGTGCAAAACACACGAAACTTAGGATCATTTTAGCTGCTAGGGATAGAAAGGGAAACTTGAGCGATAGACTACCTCTAAAGGATATTTTTGACGCTTCTGAGAAAAAAAAACTATTCGTTTTACCTGTTTACCAGAGGAAACACGTGAGTGGCAAAAGCATCTTTAATTACTGATGATATAAAACGAGGCCTTACGTCATCGCCAGGCAGCCTATCTCTCGAATAGGCTAATTAAGCCAGAAGAGTAGACTTGGCTAGATGTCTTTGTTGGTTGGCAACGTATCGATAGTACGGTTACTATTTGTATGGGCGATTTGATGCCCTGTGCGAGTTAGTTTTAGAGAAAAGTGAATTTGTAAGCCTTAGCTATTTATTGTCTCTGATTAACGTCTGTTATTGCAGATATTCTTATGGCCTAACGGCTAATCGGTTCATGGGGTAAGCCTTAGCGCAAACAGCAACCGTCCACTCAACCTCTACTTAATGAATCGAT